>NC_134884.1:39279003-39321503 GCF_041734735.1 Babylonia areolata | reverse complement strand
TTTAAAAAAAATCTTATCATAAGATACAGCATGACTATAATAAAATCATGCTACAAGTGAAAAGACAGGGAAAACGGGAGAGGGGGGGGGGAGGTGAAGGGAAGGGAGCGAAGGAGGGAGCAGAGAGATACAGAGAGAGACTGAGACAGAGAGACAGACAGACAGACAGACGGACGGAGAACACCAAAGCCTAGTGCTCAGTCAGGGCTCAAAACACACCTACATTACACCGCCAGTACAGGCAGAAAACATCCTGTCCGTTGTCAAAGGACGTGTGTTACTGTCAGGGACTGACTGGGGTGAGGGTTGGGGAAGGGGTGGGGGGGGGCGGGAGTACAGGGGGGAAGTGTGTGTGACTGATTAATTGAGTGTGTGTGTGTGTGTGTGTGTGTGTGTGTGTAACTTGACATGTTAACGATTTTACTACCATGATGGAAAATCCGGTAACACGGTATGCGATGATAGCAATTATTTACTATAGTTTGCCATGGACACATAAAACACGGTATACCGTGTATGTTAAAATCATTGATATCACTGCCCCAGCTAGGATAAGCCATTCCCGCTTTTGGGGGGACACAAGCCACTCGGCGCTTTTGAGCAATCTCAAGGCGGTATTTTTGAACAACCGTCTTGCGAAACAAGCGCCTTTGAGGGGAAAAAAAAAAAAAAAAAAAAAAGTTCGCGCTTTAGGTCTGTTAGTGGGAGGTCTGGTCTGGGGATACAACTGCAACTAAAGGGTTAAAAGATTGCGACACGGAGTCCCTTGATCCGGGGTCAGTCAGTGGAAGCCTTGGCGATAGGAACTATGATACGATCAAAGGAACCAGCAAGCCGCGGAGATACTGACACCGTCTACGAACCCTCAGCTTGTCTAAACGGAAACAGGTTCAGCGACTTGTCAGAGACTTTTCTGTTTTCTTTTGAGAACTAAAGAAAAAAAAACTTATGATAAAATGCTGTATGACTACAGTACAAGTGAGGCGACAGAGAAAACGCGCGCGAGAGGGGAGGTGAAGGGGAAGAGAGAGAGAGAGAGAGAGAGAGAGAGGTGAGAGGGGGGGGGGGGGGGAAGGGAGCAACTATGTTTCTGTAAAGAGAACATATTTTCATTATGTATGTATGTCTATAATATCTATGTATGTATGTATGTATGTATCTATCACTGTATCAGTGCAACCATCTATTTACCCCCCCTCTCTCTCTCTCTCTATCTATATATATATATCTGTGTGTGTGTGTGTGTGTGTGTGCGCGCGCACACACACACACACACACACACACACACACGTGCGCGTATACACCTCTCTCTCTCTCTCTCCCTCTCTCTCAATAGCCACTTCGTAGAACGAAAATAATGTGTGTTTTGTTATTTACACATATTTGCTTCTTGTTTCACTGAGTTTTATTATGTGTACGTGTGTCCCTTCACTCAGGGCAGAGGCCAAGATGTGAATATACCATTCCGACTCTCTCTCACTGCGGTCATGGACCTTCACAAGCTGTGTCGTCACCCTTGCAGTCCTCTGAACCAATGAAACAGCCACTCACTTGAGTGCGCGCGCGCCCGTGTTTCTTTGTGTGTGTGTGTGTGTGTGTCCATGTGTGCATGCGCGCGCGTGTGTGTATGTGAGTGAGTGAGTGAGAGAGAGAGAGAGAGAGAGAGTGTGTGTGTGTGTGTGTGTGTGCGCGCGAGAGAGAGACAGAGAGAGAAACAGAGACAGAGAGAGACAGTGAGAGTAGCGTATTTGAGGGGGGTTAAAAAAATGAGGTATGGAGGAAGAAAGGAATGACAGGAATAAAGAGAAGAAGAAGGAGAAGGTATACCTATAACCATCGAGCTCAATTCAGCAATCAGTGCCTGTAACAGGCACCCCAACTCAATTCCCCACCCCACCCCTCCTTTTTAATCTTTTCCCTTTTTTTTTCCCTCTCTCTCTCTCTCTCTTTGCTTCTTCTCCTTCTTTCTTTCCCATTTCTGTGTTTGGGCAGTCAAATGTGCCAGCTTTCCACTTTGTAAATGAAAACAACAACAACAACAGTTAATTCGGATGAGCGCAAGATGACTCTTTCTGATGGTTCTAACATCCCATCCCCCTTGCCCCCAACTCCATTCCACAACCACCCTACCCCCACACCCCTACCCGCCATGGACCTTCACACAGGAAAAAAACAACAAACCAACCAACAAACAAGAAACAAATACATACAACCCCCCCGGCCCCCGCCCCCTCAAACAAAATAAAACAACAACAACAACAAAAAACAACAACAAAAAACCCGATGTCGTCTCACTCCCTCTCCCTCCCCTGCTGGCCTCTGAACCAGAGACAGTCGAAGCGGAGATGCCGAATGGCCCTAGGACGCCGGGTGTTGACCCTGACACTGTGTAACCCTGTGAACACGCGGCTCGCCTCTCTCCCACCTTCCCTGCTACTGCTGCTGCTGCTGTTGCATGCTACTGCTGCTTGAAGCAACCTGTACTGTAGCTGGTGGAGAGGAGGTGGCCGAGCGGTAACGACGCGTCCGCTTGCTTAGTGGAAGCGCCGAGAGAATGTGCTGAGGACACGGGTTCGACTCCCACCCTCGTCAGAATTTCTCCCTCCCCACCCACCCACATCCCTTGAGTAGGTGACGTGGTGGTCTTGGGCGCTTATCATTCGGATCAGACGATAAACCGAGGTCCTGAGTGTCCGGGTACCTAGTATGCACTTGGCGTACGTGAAACAACCCACGGGGGAAAATGAGAGAGAGAGAGAGAGAGAGAGAGAGAGAGAGAGAGAGAGAGAGAGAAGGTTGTCCCTAGCAGAATTTCGTGGGGGGAAAAAATCCAGTTTGATGGGAAAACATGTACACTTGCTGGCAGAAGAGAAAAAAAAAAGTGGTGGGAATGGGGTGCGGGGGCTGGGGTTGGGAGTGGTGGGGTTATGCTTGTGTATTTGTCGGTTGACGGAGCACTGCCGCTGGACCATAACTCTACAATATTTCTCTATCTATATATTCCCCCCCCTCTCTCTCTCCCTCTGTGTGTGTGTGTGTGTGTGTGTGTGTGTGTGTGTGTGTGTAATACTGATAGTCATGTCCGACCAAGACCACCAAGATGGCTCAGGACGGAGGCAACTGCTACCCCAACTATCTGGGCTAAATACTGGATCGCAGCGGAGGGCCTTGCCCAAGGTACTTACATCCCCATTCTCTCGGCCAAGAGTGCTTTTAAGGACAGTCGGCGTTGGGCATATGTAACCCTACAGACACTAGTCAACCATGTATGAACATAACCGGGGTCAAAACGGCACGCTACGTACAAAACGGACCTTCTTCAGCTGTCAGTTCAAAAGACATTCCCTCCTGTCCCCCCGCGCCTTGAACAACTGTCTTTTCCATGTATAGTATGTGGGGGGTGGGGTTAGGGGGTGGTGAGTGAGGGGGTTATGTTTGTTTGTTTGTCGGTTGGGGGTAGCTGGTTCAGGCTTGCAAGCAAGGTCAGCGAAAAGAACGAATTCAGGCAGTCGTGGGAAGAAACACACACACAGAGGGGTAGCTTGATGGGGGTGGGGGGAGGCAACCTTCTTTTTCCTGGGTGATGTTAATACAATCATTCCTACCCACACCACCCTGGCTTTAAAACGAGAAAGAGGAAATGACAAACAAAACTATCGTTTCTCTCAGTCTCTCTCTCTCTCTCTCAAAAACAAACAGCAACAACAAAAAATTCCCAATATTCCTCCATCGTAAACAGGCAAAAATAACTCCCCTCCCACCCCACACACACACCAAA
Source organism: Babylonia areolata (assembly GCF_041734735.1). Taxonomy (NCBI): domain Eukaryota; kingdom Metazoa; phylum Mollusca; class Gastropoda; order Neogastropoda; family Buccinidae; genus Babylonia; species Babylonia areolata. Next base: position 39,317,725 of record NC_134884.1, on the reverse strand, counting down.
AAAAAAAAAAAAAAAAAAAAAAAAGAAAAGAAAAAAAAAAAGAAAAAAAAAACAAACCCGCATCGTAAGCAACTCAAACCACGTATGAAGCGTCCCCAGTCCTGAAGGGTTATAATGTGCGCCTTGGGTGAGATGCAGAAATTAATGTAAGGAGGGGCCTGCAGGGGTTTGAGGGTGATCGAGGGTTGAGGGGTGATGGTGATAGAGGAACCAAACACACCCCAACAGATGTCCTCTGTAATGCTTGGTGCCACCCACATGACCTTGTCACGCCATCTTCGTCACAATTCGAAACAAAAACAAAAACAAAATCAAGACCACAACCGACAGTAATGCTCGTCGTTTTCCTCCCACACTCTCTCTCTCTCTAACGTAATGGATACGTCACGCCACGTTTCGTGCCGTTACGTGGAATTGCTCCTTGAGAGAGTCTGCGTCTTCAATTATCGGCTTACACACACAGCGAGAGACAGAAACATAGAGAGAGAGTGCGAATGGTTTAGTCATCAGACGTTAGCCCCTCGTGAAAAAGTTATTGAACAAATATCAGTACGAAAAATTCAAGAATAGAAGCAAATTTCAACGAATAAATTTAGGAAATGAAAAAAAAAAACAAAAAAAAAGCTACAAATCATGATATGCTACGAGGTCGTAGTTTCTCAAAGTTTGAATGCTTTAAATAAAACAGGGGGAGATTATGCATGTCACTTTATCAGGGGACATAACTTAGAGGCTAAAGGCACATGCACGGTTACTGGTAATAGAAGGAATAAACTTCAGACCAATGACAATAGGAGCTGGACAGCACAAAAACAAAGCGAAGTTCATCTCCCTTGAAAGTTTTCCATAAGAGGCAAATCAGATTTCAATCATTATGTTCTTTTGTATGTATTAATGTATAGTTAAATCCCGCGCGCGCGCGCGCACACACACACACGTTTATCTCAGTTGTTTTTTTTAAAGTATTAGTATTGTCTATTAGTATTGTCTAATATAATGTGGTCTACAAAACATTCTGTATTTGTTAAATCTTTCTCTACTCTGAACATGAATAAGGCGTTGATTCCCCCCCCCCCCCCCCCCTCTCCGATGCCCCCAATAATATACAATAACATTAACATCAGAGAGAGAAGGGGGGGGGAGAGAGAGAGAGAGAGAGAGAGAGAGAGAGAGAGAGCTGACAACACTATTAGACAACACGCATAAGAAACACGCACACACACAAACCACAAACACACACACACACACACATATATATATATATATATATATATACACATACATATATATATATATATATATATATATATATATATATATATACAAAGACAAAAAAAAAAAGAAAAAAAAAGAAAAAAGACCCATGTTCTTGCAAAATCCCACGATTCCCAACGCCACACAGTGCAGTAATACCCACTGCCCCACCCCGACCCCTCCTAAACCTAACTTTGGTAACCTAGGACTATTCGGACCAACACGAAAGGAAGTGTGCAGTTTTGAACTTTTGCGCTGAAAATGTCACTGTCTGAGTCAGCAACCTTCCAGTGCAAGGCAGATGGGCGGCAGACATTTTCCATTCCTCCCATCACCCAACGCGTTTAAACTGTCTGGGAGAGACAAATAACGTACGTCAAGGGTCATGAAAGGCAAGGGTCACGAGGGTTAAAGGTCAAAATCACCCCCTCCCTCCGGGGATTCCGTGTTATAGCGGTTTGTCTCGTTAATGGCTATCAGTCCTCCGCGGTTTTTTTGTTTATTTGTGTGTGTGTGTGTGTGTGTGTGTGTGTGTGTGTGTGTGTGTGTGTGTGTGTGTGTGCGTGCGCGCGCGCGTTTTATTGTTGTTGTAGTTGTTGTTTTTAGCATATATATATATATATATATATATATATATATTATATTATATTATATATATATATTAACAAGGTCAGCTGCCATTTTATGTCGATTATGAAGAGTGGGTTTTTTTTTGTTTTTTTTGGTGCAAATGGTAAGATCATCTTTCACCCGCGAATCCAACATTCCTACGTTCAAACCCGTTTCAACTCCGCCATATAGACACCCATACTCTGTTTTCGGGTGATCTTTACCGTGCATAATTGATTTCATGCATGCGTATACACACTAGCAAGCATGCACATCTAAGGACCCAGGAGACTGGAGAGAAAAAAAAAAAAAAAAAAATCAGCCTCAACACACCAGGCGTTGGTGGCCCAGGATCCGATCAGACTGAAAGTCCAACGCTTTAACCACGCACCTCCTAGATTGATTTATGGCAAAACAAGTTAATTTGAAATCCAGATTGGGCCACTCGGGCTGCAACATTTGGTTGACGAGAAAACGGGGGGGTTCACGACTGGAGCAAGCAGTCAAGGAGGGATCCGTGCAATTAGTTTTGACATGTGGATTCCAAGAGAAGGTTGCCTCCCATTCCACAGTGACGGAGCTTGTCGCCAAAACGTCTGCCTTCTCGGTGGGTAAACAGACACAAAACACGTAACATATACAGGCAAGAAAGAGAGAGAGAGAGATAGAGAGAGAGAGACAGAGACAGACAGACATAGCGACTCAAAGACGACTGAGAGAGACAAATTGAGAGAGAGAGAGAGAGACAGAGAGAGAGAGAGACAGAGAGCGAACGAGAGACAGAGACAGAAATGTAGAGAGAGAGGCAGAGAGAGGCAGACAGACAGACAGAGAGACAGCAACAAATAAACAGAGACATACACACAAGACAGATGAATGGAGCGTAGCAAGCAAAGGACCTTTTTCCCAACAGCTGTGCGTGCCGCCATCAGACAACCTCATTCCAGCCCAACTCCTTTTTCCTGAGGTGTTTTTTCTTTTCTTTTTTTTTCCCCACTGAAGACGTTTCAGGTTCTGTTGACATTCTTGTCAGCGTTTCTGGCATGGAAAATAGAGCTCAGCTCTTTCTGAAGTGAAGGGAAGAATGAAAGAAAAGGAGAGAAAAAGAGAAAAGAAGAAAAAAAAAAAAAGCGACAGAAAGAAATAAAGAGAAGATAGACTAAAAGAAAGGAAAGAAAAAAGAAAAGTAGCAGGAAGTTCTTCAGGAGAGACGATGGAGCGGTAAAAAAAAAAAAAAAAAAAAAAAATCACAACCTATGTCAACAACCCTTCCACAGGAAACTCAGGATACTGGACACTCGCGAAAATCATCTCTCTTCTCCTTCTTTCCCTACCTTTCCCAATGTGCGCAGACATGTATGTACCCGCCCTTCAAAAAGAACATAAACCTGTCTTGTGGTGAAGGAACAAGAAACATGGAAGAATGGGTAGGAGGAGGCGTGTGTGTGTGTGTGTGTGTGTGTGTGTAGGGGGGAAGGGAGAAGGGAAGTCTGTGAAGAGGTGAAATCCACAGTAAAAGTGAAAAACCTTGAATTAAAGAGACATGTAATTTATTTTTCACACACACACACACACACACACACACACACACACAGAGTCACAAATTCTCTCTTTCCCTGTCCCCCTCCACACACACACGTCGGTGTTGACAAATTCAGTGCAGCTGTCATAGGATGGATGCTGACGGTTTCCACGGGGGGAAAAAAAGGAAAGAAGAAGAAAAAAAAAAAAAGAAAAAAAAGGGACACACACACACACACACACATATATATATATACACACAAGACAAAAAGACAGGATACTCATTTAGTTTGGCTCCTTTCTCCAACATTTGCAGGTGTTTTTCATTTGTTAAAGAGGCGTTACTGCCTTCGGTCACAGAGTCCATGTGCGCTGCGCTACACCTGACAAAGTCACGAGACTGAAACGCACGTGAAGGGCTGGCTCTACGACAGAACAGCTTTTGTCAATATGGGGCTCAGAAAGTGGTGGTGCTCTGTATGTATGTACGCATGTGTGTGTGTGTGTACATGTATGTATGTATGTATGACTGTCAGTCGTGTCCGACTTCGACAATCAGAACAGCAGAGGAAGCAACTCCTGTCTCGACTATATGGGCAAGAATTTGATTATAGCGGAGAAAGTGTCTTCCAAAAGTTACGTTCCCATTATTTCGACCTAGACAGCTTCAGGACAGTCAGCGTTGGGGTGGTCCTCAAAGGCCAACTAGCCCCAAAGGCTGCAGCACTATGAGCCAGTGAAACGTTGCCTTCTGTTTGAAAGTCATAGTCATTGTCCTTGAAATACTAATCTGTTAATGAATTCCCCTTGCAGTGGTGACACCACTGATCAGACCGCTCTCACTTTGCTAGCAGGTGGCCCAACGGAGAGCTTGTGCCAGTCTCTGTTATAAGCCGAGCGTTGAGCCCAATATAACACGGTTTGCTGAATCTGTACAGGCGTACAAAGCACCATCCAATTATTCAGTCTCCCTTGATAACTTTAATTCAGCCGCGTTGAATATTAAAAAAAAACCTGTTGCATCTGAACAAAAATATCCCCTGCAAAACAACACATTTCATGGCTTACTGTTTTAACCATTATTAAGCTCACAAAGGCTAATAAGACTAGTCTGTGTTGAGGACGTCATCCCTTCCACTTAATGTATCATCCTTAGACTATAATATAAATTATTGCTGGAAAAACAAAAAAAGATCAAACACACTTCTATGCCATAAAAAAAACCCTTTAAAATAATATCACAAGCAAAGAAACACTGTAAAATGGACATCTTGTTCCCGCCCCAGCGTTTACAATATCACTTCCTAATCGCCAGAGCAAAACAGCACAACAGTGCATCACAGCCTGCGGAAAAGAGACGGAAAAAATATCAGAGATTGCTGGGGGAAAAAACAGAATGTGGAATGGACTGGGAAGGCAGAGCAAGCACAGTGAAGGAAGAAAAAAGGCAGAAACAAAGACAGCAATAGAAAACTGGAAATTTCTATTATAGAATTTCTCGAAGGTGGGGATGAGCAGGGAGAGAGTGACGTCACTGTAAGAGGGTAAACTCTGAAGAGAGGTAAGATTTTTTTTAAAGCATCTTCGCATTAAATTTTGTCTTTACGTATTTTGAAAAGTCGAGTATAAAAAAGTTGTGTTTTTTTGTGCTTTGTTCTTGCTTTTATAATCGCGTCTACATTCTGAAAATGTATTTCAGATGCATAAGCCAGAATGACAAAACGTTTTCTTCGCTTTTCAAACGATCAGTAACCAGATGTGTAAAAAAATATCGGTCACTGAACATTGCGGCTGCTGCTTTTGTGGACGTAGCCGGATAACACTGTTAACGATTTAAAACAACAACAACAAAACTGCTGAGAAATAACATTTCGCTGTTCAAATAAAAACACGTCAAATGACATATTCATAAATTGCAATTGTCATCAAGAAATAAGTCGACTGGTGATGATGGAAAAGAAAAGGAGCCAGCGACCACAGACCAGCCCCTTTTCGATACAACAGGGCGCGTTCAAACAGAAGAGTCTTTCAACACGATTAATTAATTAAAAGATGGTGGTGACATGGTGACTTTGGCTGCGTACAGACACGCAACCCCTCATCCAAGTCAGTTCCCCATCCCCGTCTCCCCTTCAAATAACGTTCAGACTCGACCGTTTCTGACCCTCCTTCATTTCGAGGCCGAGACGAACTATGAATGGAATTTCTTATTAACATTTTTAGACACACATCACATTAGCGGTGTGGGGCCGAGAGAGAGAGGTGGGTGGGGGGAGCGGGTTGAGGAGGGGAAGGTGTTTTGCACGGGGAGGGGGTGGAACTTGAGGGCAAACAGACCCTATCTTTTTTTTACGATAACGAAGGAGCTCAAGAGGAAAGGAGACCGGAAGGAAGACAGAAAGATAAAATCAGTGGTAGATTTGAAACTGATCGTGGACGATTGACGTCTCCGGGTCGTCTGTGCGGTTATCTGAACGGGGTATGGAGTTAGGGTACTCTTGGCAGTCCAGGTACGCTTGCCAGTTCTGCGTTCCCGACTGTAAATGGACGCGCACTACTGGCCTTCTTTCTATCTCTGTCAATCAATCGCGACAAGAATTGCATTATCACCTCCCCCCAAATCGTCTACAAGACAAGTTCAAGTAAATGCAAAAGATAGGCCAGTCTCTCTCTCTCTGTGTCTCTATCTCTCTCTCCCAGTGTGTGTGTGTGTGTGTGTGTGTGTGTGTGTGCGTGTGTGTGAGAGAGAGAGAGAGAGAGTGTGTGAGGCATGACTTTTATGTACTTGACATTCTAAGCCAAGACTAAATACAGGGTGTTCTTGTTTTTTATTGCTCGCACGCGCATGTTCCGTGACACGTTAACAACACACATAAGAAACAAAAGGAAAATACAAATGCAATGTAAATATTGTCCACGGAAACACGCACGCACGCGCGCGCGCGCGCACGCACACACACACACACACACACACACACACACACACACACAGAGGAAAATACAAATGCCATGTAAACATTTTCCACACATACGCACACACGTGCGCGCACGCGCACAAGAAAACACAAATGCAATGTAAGCATTTTCCACGTTCATCCCTGTTTGTACTGGGCTCAATGGCGAAGAGAAACAGTCTGGAAGCTTATGCCCAAATCTAATCCCTCGCGTAGCTTGATATAAAAAGAAAATAAAAAGAAAAGAAATCCGCTAAATCACCAAAAGTAAACGCGTGAACTAACAACCATACACACACAAAAATATGCGTGCGAGTATAGGTACACACACACACACACACACACACCTCCCTCTCCGCATTCATCTTAAATGAAAATGAAACGGATTTAAAACATACCAAACAGTAACACTGATTGTTGTTGTGTAGCTTTCTAAATAGGATTAAATAAAGACAACAACAACAAAAACGATAAAACAAAACCGTTACACATTGTCGCGCTTTCAAAGTATTCTTCCGAATATCTAAATCAATTATCTGAAAAACATGCCTGCAAAGTATTCCTTCAGGCCCCAAATACCCCACCCCCACCACACACACACACACACACACACACTCTCTCTCTCTCTCTCTCTCTGTGTCTTCAAAAACCAAGCATGCCTTCAAAAACATCAAAGACATTTTTCGAACAGATGAGAGTAATGTACCTATCGCGGGCCTGAAATACAGATAGTCCAGACAGACAGACAGACAGACAAAGACACATCCAAACAGACAGACGAACAGACACGCCCAACACCTGGAGGAGGAAGAAAGAGAGAGAGAGGGGAAAAAAAAAAACCCAAAAAACAAACAAAAAAACCGCGTCCACGCGCCATCACAAACAAGCGACGGGCCGGGGAAAATGGGGTCTGACGCAACATGCCGGCGGCAGCACAGAGAGAGAGAGAGAGAGAAAACAGAAAGAGAGAGGGGTGTGTGTGTGTGTGGGGGGGGGGGGGGCGGGGGGGGGGGGAAGGGTAGGGGGCTTAGGAGGGAGGGGAAGGGCACTGGTAGAAGAAAAGAGGTCCGATTACGTGGAGGCGCGGGGTGGGGACGGGGGGAATGCAGTGTGGGAGGAAGGAGTGGGAGGGAGGAAGGCAAGGGTGAGTGGCGGGGCGCCGCCGGTGCGACTTTGCTGATTCAACGTTCGGTCGTTCCACGTACAGCCTCTTTACTTGTGCGCGGACGGAGACGCAGAGGTGTAACGGCACAGACCCAACCAAGGTAAACGCATTTTGAACCTACCGCGTGCATGTGCGCACGCGCGTTTGTGAAAAAAACAGTCAATTAAATAGATCGACATAAGTGGGTAAACATGCAAGGGCAAAGACATATGTACAGAGAGAGAGAGAGAGAATGTGTATGTGCGGTGCGCAGGTATGTGTTACCATGCGTGCGCGCAAGCAAGTGCACGTATGAGTGAGTCAGTGTGTATGTCTGTCTGTTTGTGTACATGCATATGTGTGTGCATGAGAGGGTTTTTTTTTTTTTTTTTTTTTTTTTTTTAAAGAGAAAAAAGAAATACATATGTGTGAAATACAGTACAGTACAGTCAGGTCAGGTCTCTACCTGCCACAGGTACCATGTAACCCTGTGCTACCTGTCACATGCGGGCAGATGGAGCTCGACAGCCCGGGAAGGCAGTCCATCTAAGACAAGGAAAAGTCTGAAGTAAAACCCATGAAGTGCTAAGGAATGCAGGACAGTCTCGACATGCATTGACCCTGGGTCCATGGCCATGTCCTGACTTTCAGTAGCCGCGCCCCCGTGCCTCCGAGGAAGGTTTTTGAGCCAGAGGCTAGGACAAGGACAGTCTGATATAAAACCTACGACCTGAGGACCTCACTGTCACCGTCCCAGCTTGCTAGGCTATGGCAGATGAACCACGGGTGTAAAGGGTGGGGCCAGTACTGCGCACACTGCACTCCACCTAAAAATTCCATTGCGCAGGCTTGAAGGACACGTCCACGTCCGCGCCACCAACTATTCCAAGCCCTGTAGCGATGGGAAAGGGGCGAAAACGGCAGGTGGAAGATGTCACTGGAAGCCGCAGTTCCAATCCTGCATGCAGGCGGTTCAGGATATTGGTCGCCTGATTGTTGACCCGGAGGTGACAGCATCACTCGGCAGCACCCTGAACGACCAAGCAGCCTTTTCTAGGGACAGCACTGCTTGCTCCACACGGAGAGGGGCCTAGAAAAGGTGGTCCAAACAAATGCTCATCTCCATACCCCCCAGTTGGCTAGCCGCGGTCAACGGGCATCTCCAAACGCGGTCGAACAACAATAGAGAAGAAAAGGCCGGCACCTGCCTCACAATTAGGTGCAAAAGGACTAAAGGTAGCATGCTGGAACATCCGAACCATGCGTGACTCTGCAGACAGCAACCACCCAGAAAGGCGTTCCGCTCTAGTCGCACACGAACTTCAGAGACTGAACATTGACATTGCTGCCGTCAGCGAAGTCCGCTTTGCAGGGAAAGGCAGCCTCCAGGAACACGGCGCTGGGTACACCCTCTACTGGTCAGGCAAGCCAGAGACCGAGAGACGCCTTTATGGCGTAGGCTTTATGGTCAGGAGCACCATTGCCTCCAAGCTTGAAAACCTGCCAACAGGACACTCAGACCGAATTATGTCCATGCGCCTCCCACTACGGAACAAACAGCATGCCACTCTGTTCAGCGTGTACGCTCCAACCCTCCAAGCGGACCCCACAGAAAAGGTCAAGTTTTACACTGATCTGCGCAACCTCGTTCAGAACACCCCTGCTGACGACAAGGTCATCATCCTTGGCGACTTCAATGCCAGAGTTGGCCAAGATTCAGAAGCCTGGAAAGGAGTCCTTGGCAAGCATGGCGTTGGTAATTGCAACGACAATGGGCGCCTTCTTCTCGAGTTCTGTGCAGAGCAGCAGTTTACCATCACCAACACCATTTTCCAGCAGAAGGACAGCCTGAAGACAACGTGGATGCATCCTCGGTCCAAACATTGGCACCTCATTGATTACATCCTGATGCGCCAGAGAGACGTACGAGACGTCCTACACACCCGAGTGATGCCCAGCGCGGAGTGTCATACTGACCACCGCCTCGTCCGCAGCAAGCTCAGGCTCCACTTCAAGCCCAAACCAAAGAAAGGAGGAGCTCCTAGGAAGAAATTCCAGGTCGGCAACTTTCAGTCAGCTGAAGTGAAAGCTGAATTCCAGGCGAAGCTTCAGGACAAACTTGAAGACCCCAGTTGCCCCACAGACCCCTCTCCAGAAGCACTATGGGCACAGCTGAAATCAGCCATCCTGCAGTCCTCTGAAGAAGTCCTAGGGTTCTCGTCGAAAAAGAACAAGGACTGGTTTGACGAAAACAACCAGGAGATCCAAGAATTGCTGGCGAAGAAGAGATCAGCCCACCAGGCTCACCTTGCACAACCGTCTTGTCCGGTGAAGAAAGCAACCTTCCGGCTCATATGCAGCAACCTCCAGCGCAAGCTTCGTGAGATTCAAAATGGGTGGTGGACCAACCTGGCAGAGAGGGCTCAGCTTTGTGCAGACACTGGTGACTACCGGGGCTTATACGAAGCCTTGAAGGTGGTGTACGGTCCCTCATACCAGGTCCAGAGTCCTTTGCGCAGCGCAGACGGCCAGGTGCTCTTCACAGACAAGACGTCGATCCTGAACAGGTGGTCGGAACATTTCCAGGCCCTCTTCAGCGCCAACCGCACGGTTCAAGACTCGGCAATTCTCCGCATCCCACAACAGCCAGTGAAATTACAACTGGACGAGCTACCAACCCTAGAAGAGACTGTCAAGGCCATTGAACAGCTGAAATGTGGCAAGGCAGCAGGGGTTGACGGAATTCCGCCGGAGGCGTGGAAGAATGGAGGCCCAGCACTACACTCCAAACTCCACAACCTCTTTGTCTGCTGCTGGGAGCAAGGCAAACTACCACAGGACCTCCGTGACGCAGTCATCATCACCCTGTATAAAAACAAGGGAGAAAAGTCGGACTGCTCCAACTACAGGGGGATAACTCTGCTCTCCATCGCAGGCAAGATCCTCGCCAGAGTCCTCCTAAATCGGCTGGTGCCTACTATCGCCGAAGAACATCTCCCAGAGAGTCAGTGTGGCTTTAGAGCCAACAGAGGCACCACTGACATGGTCTTCGTTCTCAGACAGCTACAAGAAAAATGTCGGGAACAGAACAAAGGACTGTATGCGACATTCGTCGATCTCACGAAAGCTTTCGACACCGTGAGCAGAAAAGGTCTGTGGGAGATCATGAAACGTCTAGGATGCCCCCCAAAATTCCTCAGCATGGTCATCCAACTACATGAGGAACAGCGTGGACAGGTCAGACACAGCAACGACCTTTCGGAGCCCTTCCCAATTGGAAATGGAGTGAAACAAGGTTGTGTCCTCGCGCCGACCCTCTTCACGATCTTCTTCAGCATGATGCTCCAACAGGCCACTGAAGATCTTGGCGACGACGACGGTATCTTCATCAGATACCGCACTGATGGCAGCCTATTCAACCTGAGGCGGCTACAGGCCCACACCAAGACACTGGAGCAACTCATCAGAGAGCTTCTGTTTGCCGACGATGCTGCCCTCGTCGCCCATACAGAAGCGGCCCTGCAGCGTATAACGTCCTGCTTCGCAGAGGCTGCGCAGCTCTTCGGCCTAGAAGTCAGTCTGAAAAAGACGGAAGTTCTCCACCAGCCTGCCCCACAGGAAGAATTCCACGCTCCTCACATCAACATCGGTGAGACAGAGCTGAAGTCGGTCCACCAGTTCAGCTACCTAGGCTGCACCATCTCGTCTGACGCCAAGATCGACAAGGAGATCGACAACAGACTTGCAAAGGCAAACAGCGCATTCGGCAGGCTGTACAAGAGAGTGTGGAACAACAAACACCTGAAGAAAGACACAAAGATCAGCGTGTACAGAGCTGTTGTACTGCCCACCCTGTTGTATGGTTCCGAAACCTGGGTCACCTACCGGCACCACATACGACTGCTTGATCGCTTCCACCAGCGCTGCCTTCGCACCATCCTCAGCATCCACTGGAGTGACTACATCACAAATGTCGAGGTCCTGGAGCAGGCAAAGACTATCAGCATCGAGGCAGTGCTGCTAAAGACCCAGCTACGTTGGGCAGGGCACGTGTCCAGGATGGAGGACCACCGCCTGCCCAAGATCGCGCTGTATGGCGAACTGTCCACTGGCCACCGTGACAGAGGAGCACCCAAGAAGAGATACAAAGACTCCTTGAAGAAAGCTCTCGGTGCCTGTCACATTGACCATCGCCAGTGGTCCGCAGTAGCCGCTGATCGAGAGACCTGGCGACGCACCATCCACCAAGCTGTCTCCTCCTTCGAAAACAACCGCAGGGCCAGCCTTGAGGACAAACGCAGAAGGAGGAAGAACCACGACGCTGCAGCCGCGAACCCAGACCAGACTTTCCCTTGTAACCGCTGCGGCCGACTCTGCTTTTCCCGCATTGGCCTTGTCAGCCATGAACGTGCCTGCATCAGACGTGGACAACGCCCTTCCTAGATCTTCGTCAGCGAAGCCAGGCCATGGCATGAGAGAGAGAGGGGGGGAGAGAGTGGGGGGGGGGGAGAGATCTTGTCTTTCTTTCTTCGTGTTTTAAGCTTAATAATTAACAAACTTCGGATGTGTTTTCACAAAAAATGCTACGTTTGTATGCTTTTTTTTTGGGGGGAGGGGGGGGAGGGGGGGGGGCATGTTTTTTCCATATCGTTCCCGCTCCCCTTCCCATGCAAGTATTTACGTTAAACTTCCACGTGTTACCGAATTGGAAAAAAAAAAAAAAAAAAAAAAATCTTCGGATGTGAATCTACGAACATTACGCAAGGCAGTATATATCTGATAAAAACGAATCAATGTGTGTACCTTAAGTAGCTCGTCTTGAGCAGAAGTTCTGACATATGTGATAGGAACAAACGCCGTAACAAACAGTAAACTTTCACGTGAGCAAACCAGGACAAAAAGTCGTACAATCTGGTCTCACTGATCTATCTGCCTATCTACCTATCTATCTGTCTGTCTGTATGTCAATATGACTACGGATATATCTCTACACCTGCATGTATCATGTAGGTATTGGATGTATATGTGGACGTGGGAGTGAGCCTTTCTGTAAAAATATATCCAATTGCTGGCCGCCAGTCTGAAAGTCTGAGAAAGCAGCAGAATAAAACAGATCATCATCACACACAAAACTAAGTAACGACAAAAACAAACTTTTTATGATTGTTTGCCGAAAAATACCTGGGAGCATGTAGCTTATGTATCCTCTGACCACCCATAGCAATGAACATTTCCACTTGGCTTCATACCAAAAATGATAAACTTTTATCATAGAATCAATGCGACAATTGACTGATCAGTCATACAGCCCCTATCTAAGGGCCACTGGACCAGATCAGGAATCAAACGAGACGAGGACAAGCCAATCATCCAACTCTGTGTGTGTGAGTGTGAGTGTGTGTGTGTGTGTGTGTGTGTGTGTGTGTGTGTGTGTGTGACTTGCTTTATGAATGCATGATTTTATTTTCACATGGATGAATAACATATCTGATTATGCTTTGGTTTGGTTTGAGTTGTGCTGTTCAGACTTCGCAGGAACTGATCGATATCCAAGCGCTGAATACCAACAGACACTGTGACACCGTCCAGCGAAACAGATATGGTTGTATTCCTGTCAAGCCCCCTTAAAACTTGTTGAGGAGAAAAACAAACAGTCATGAACTTCATTTATTTCATGCATGCGCGAGCTGCAAATACATTATGAAGGCACCCTAAGAATATTTCAGTTCTAGTTATTTCAAGAAAATGTCGAAGCGTCCTGAATGATCAATACATACCAAACTGTTGAGGAGGAGGCGGAGGAGGGAGAAGAAAAAGAAGGAGAAAAGAAGAAGAAACAGTTGCCTGATCTCTCTGAATGGCTTTTATCAAGGTCACCAATCTGCTTTTTTTTGCTTTTTCTTTTGTTCTTTTTTTTTTCGGCCTAAAACACCGGGAGTGCGTAGTTTCAGCACTATACAAGGAAGCCTTCTTTAAGATGAAAAAAATAAAATAAAATAAAAAAGCGAGAGAAAAAAAGAGATCAATATTATACCAAACTGCATCTGCTGAGAAAAAAAAGAAGAAGAATCAGCTGGCTGATCGCTGTGAATGGTAACGCTTTTATCAGGATCATCTATTATTTGCTTTTTTCCGTAACCTGAAACACCGGGAGTGTGTCGTGTCAGCACTATACGTGGAAGCCCAATAAAAATAAATAAATAATTAAATTATTTTAAAAAATATATACAATAAAAATCAGCCGACTGCATGACTGTCAGACGGTAACGATCATCAATGCGCAACTTGCGTGCTGGCGTTGTAATTTACACAGACCGGCTCGAGGTGGCCAAAAGGGCGCGCGGGGTGAAGGAGATTGGGAGACGGGAGTCAGGTGTGGGGTTTGGGGACGTGGGTGGATTGGGTGAGGAAACGGTGGGGAAATGGGGAGGGGAAGGAGGGTAAGAATGGGCCGTCCGCATACATCCCTCCTCCAACCCCCACCCCGTCCAGATATTCTTGATACAATGTAATTCGTGCCGCGATCTGGCGCACTGTCAAGAAAGGAGGCATGGGCTGGAATAGAGATGGAATGCTAGAGGTGGAGGGGGGAAGGGAGCAGGGAGAGGGAGTGGGACGAAAGGGAGGGGAGGGACGTGGAGAGTGAGAGGAGAGGGAGGAGAGAGAGAGAGAGAGCATCCTTTAAAACAGCGGCCAGCCAAAACGCTGAGCTCTGCTGTTGCGGCGGCCCCCACTCAGACGAACCCGAGAATAAACACACAGAGAAACTTGTCTGACTGGAATACAACAGACGGAAAGACAGCGAAGGGGGAGAGAAGAAAAAGACACAATACAAGGTCCACTCAGACTTGTCTTCTCAAGCGGCTGAAGGACAAACCAAACATACTGGGGGTGGGGGGCCGCAGCAAATAGTTCTTTTCTTTATTGTAGAAGTTCGCCTGGAGAGACAAGTGGAAAGAGAGACAGACAGACAGATAGACAGACCAGCCAATCAACGTGAACAAAAACAACCACCTTCTGCAACAATACTAGTACCATCGTCTGGGATAAAAAAAAAAAAGACAAAAAAAAAAGAAAAGAAAAAAAAAGACCAACAGGCAACTTTTGTCAATCACAGCGAAGTGAAAAAGGAACTGGGTGACACTTGATATTCACTTCAACGGGATGCTGCGACTAGGACTCCGAACGAATGAACGACTCTGCCCGGAGCGGCCGGCCGGTGATTGATGGATAAGGAGGGAAAGGCGTGAGTGAGGGAATGAGAAGAGCAGGAGGACTATTTCCATGGTGGGCGGACTTGATTGAGAATGCTGAGTAAGCTAGCGACCGTGTTTCATTTTTTCTGGGTTTTTTTTTTTTTTTCGGTGTGTGGTGTGTGTGTGTGTGGAGGTGGGGGAAGCCCGCGTCCGGAAATAGTTCGTTGTGCTTGCACTTCGGAGTGTTGCGTGTGTGGCGGTGATGATTAATATTGATGAGGCAGCAGCAGGCGTGTTAACTATTCGGCATTTGACAGTGGTACATCGGGAGTAAAATAACTACTTGAGTTCGCTGGGGGAATCTTTTGTTCGGTGTTTGAATCGAGAGGCCGAGGAATCGGTTACAACAAATGAGCGACCGGTGAGTGAAATTCCTGCCTTTTAAAATATTATTGATTTTTTTTTTTTAACCATGTGTGTTTTGTTTTTATTACACTGATTGCACTTAATGCACACACACACACACACACACACACACACATGTACACACACACACACAATGTTAGATTGAAAAATTTAAAAGAACCCTTATATATATATATATATTTTTTTTTTTTTTTCTCAATTAGAAGGGAATTTCGTCTAAGTAAAATCGCCTATCAGTCACACACACACACACACGCGCGCGCGCGCGCGCACACACACACACACACACACAGGTATGGGTTTGGGGCATGACTACACATCAATGCAGACTTTCTTTCCAAACGAAGAAAATGGGAACTTAAGTAATTTTCCACTTTTATCTTTAAAAAGAAAAATTCAAAACAGCGAAACAAAGTAACACCCCTCTCTCGTTTCACTGTCGCCAAACCACCTGCTGCGATTATTGTATTATTTTCTATTGTATTATGTTGCATTATATTATAATGTATTAGTCAATAGGTGCCCCTTTGCAAAACCCTTCCCGAACGTTGAAAGTCTGCGTGGTCTGTATGCCTGTCTGTCTCTCTTAACTCTGTGAAGAGTCATTGGGGCGCCGTACTTCTTCTTCTTCTTCCTCGTTCGCCTCCCGTTAGATGAGCAGCCCGGTGTCCTCGATGAAGGCTGCCGTCCGTCGCAGCTCCTCCAGGGTGCGTACAGCTTGGCTTCCACTGCTGTCGGTGTTGGCCAGTACTTCCTCCTGGATGCTGTATGCGTCGTACAGTCTTGAAGGATGTTGTCGGTTGTCATTGGTCCCTCACCACAAGGGCACTCTCCACTCTGTCCAATGCCAAACTTTTTGTGCATGTGGTGGAGCAGGCGGTTGTGTCCAGTCCTCAGGCGGAAGATCTTGACCTGGTCCCGTCGTTGCAGCAAATGGTATCTGTCTTCTCGGTTATATGTGGGGTGCTGGAGGCGTCACTTTATTCCTTGCTGTGCCTTGATGATTGTCTTGATTGGGGCGCCGTACAAAAATACAAGAACTGCTCACAAGAGTCCTCCAGGTTTGTGGGTTGCGTTGCGTGTTACATAGCCTGGTCCTTCGGAAATGGTTTTCCCCGTCCATTGTGTTTGTTTCTTTGCTTGTTGTTTTCTTTTTCTTTTTTTTCTTTCGGACTTCCCTTCTGACTCCCTCCCTCAACAGTTTCTTGGAGGACTGTCATAGCAAAGGCACTGGTCCGTCTAGAATCCACCATACAACGACAACTATAATGTGTGATTATCCCTCTTCTTCTCTCTCTACGGGGGGTTGGAGGTGAGGGATGGAGAGAGAGAGAGAGAGAGAGAGAGAGAGAGAGAGAGAGAGAGAGAGAGAGAGACCATGTGACCCATCAGAATATCCGGGACAACCAACAGGAGCAGGTCACGGTGATTCATGTGTTCCCTTATTTATTACCCCGTATTCGGCAAAATCCTATCGTGGTGCTGTCACGGATCTGGGGCCATTCAGTAAACTGAACAAACACACACATCCAGTTATCGACTCAAGTCATGTACTTAGCGTAAGTCGATATGGACGGCCGTCACAGAGCTTTAAGAATCTGTTGAAACAATCACTGAAATCTTTTATACGTATGTGTACACGTGCCTGAGTGATGATTACTATTAAAAAGAAAAAAAAAAGTGTGTGAAAAAAAGCCCCGTACATTTAGAATAGAAACGGAGCGCATTGCATGATGAGAGATGCTGCCCGGATCACGAACGCGGAAAAAAGACAAAACGGTGCCAACAATTGGGAGAACGACTGGTCGGACATTCCACATAGCATCTGGTCGCCTCTTGTGCGTGTGTGATCTCAGTGAAGGATGGTAGTATTGGGAGTGAGCTGGTGAGTGAGTGAGTGAGTGAGTCAGTGTGTGTGTGTGTGTGTGTGTGTGTGTGTGTGTGTGTGTGTAGGGGGGATAACAAGGTTACCGGAGGATGAGGATGAGCTGGTGAGTGAGTGAGTGAGTGAGTGAGTGAGTGAGTGTGTGTGTGTGTGTGTGTGTGTGTGTGTGTGTGTGTGTGTGTGTGTGTGTGTAGGGGGGATAACAAGGTTACCGGAGGATGAGGATGAAGTTAAGTTTTCGGAGTGAATATGGGGGAGAGAGAGCATCACTTTGAGAACTACGAAGAGTGAAAGCTCAGAGAGTAAGTAAAACATACGCTTCAGCAACAGGTGATTCATTACCGTAACGACTTTTCTATCAGAAAAAAAAAAGGAAAAAAAAAAAGTGTTTTCAAGAATTTTCTCAGCTCTTTACTTCATGGGCACAATTTCGAATCAGATTAATGCGTTAGCGGACCGCTGATAAGTTTCCATGGTGTCATTCCGATTCGCCTGTTAACTTACTCTCTCTCTCTCTCTCTCTCTCTCTCTCTGTGTGTGTGTGTGTGTGTGTGTGTGTGTGTGTGTGTGTGTGTAAAAACAACAACCAAATACATCACTTTCATCGTTGCTGGTTCCCGGTGTGTTTGATAACGGTCTGGACGTTGGAATGGCACATGCCTGATAACACTTCCAAATGATAAAACTTCGATATGAAACAGCAGAAAGTGAGTGAGTGAGCGAGAGAGAGAGAGGGGAGGGGAAGAGAGAGAGAGAGACAGAGAGAGGGTGAATACCTGACACGGGAATGGCGGGTTGGCGAAACACGCCAGGGTCAAACTCTGAATACCTTGACAGGTATGCAGCCATCATCGGTTTTCCATAACGATGTTCGTTGGGAATCGTAGTTTGTCCATGACCAATCGAGAGCAGGTATCTTAAACGTGTGTGGTGGACCTTTTCCACTAAATGGTGATTCGGGGCGCTTAGCAGGTCTGCACGGGGCTATGTACCGATGAGATGCGGAAATCTATCTAATTCATTTGTTGATTTATAAAATTAAACAACAAAAACAACGAAAACGAAAAATACTCGAAAACAACAGAAGAAAAAGAGAATTACATTCTTGAAAAAGGCAGAATTAAAGAAACCCACTTTCGGTTGCACTGATATATCCCTTATAAAAAGGAATGAAAAAAAGGGCTTCACGTAAGCTTTACTGATCTAATTTCTTAACAAATTTTTCACACTCCAAACATCAAAGAAAACAACAACAAGACAACATATTAGATTGTAAAATAATAATTGAACGGAAAGATTATTTGAAAGAAAGTGCAATTCTGCAACAGGATCCGTTCAATTAATTCTTACCAGCCAGAAGTAAACAGAAAAGAAGAAATTAAAAAAAATGCTATGAAAGGGAATGGCTTGATTTTGAAAAAAAAAACTGAAGTCTGATAAGAGACAGACAAGACACACTGTAGATATAATAACCAAGCTTTCTCTGGGTCCTCAAACTGGCGATCTCAAAAACTTCAGACTTGGAATGTTGTATTGAGACTGAACAGCGGCATACGTTCAGCAGTCGGAAGACCACTCACACGCTTCAAGGACTGCCCGAAAGGTTCCTTCCCTTGGGACCAGCAGCATCACTACCCTTGGGTGGGAAGCCCTCGCCACTGACCGCAGCGCAGGTCCGACTGGCTGTCTACAATGGAGCAGTCTCCGAATACACGAATAAACAAACTTCATAGTCTATACTTAGGAACAGAGATTAGCTTTTTCTGGCAGCAGCACGTGCCCAACATAAAAAAGCAACAACAACAACATATAAAAAAACCCAAGAACCTTGACCACAAGCATCAATCACGCAAAGACAGGAGACGAAACCCAACATCTGCCATTGCCTCCCCACAGTACGCATGCATTACTTTTTGTTTGCGTCTGCCATTGGGCTGCGATCCCTTCTCCGAAGTCACTGACATCATAGTGATGGACTGCCGTGAGCCATACACTGACCATTGTGGGGTGTAACAGTAACCAGTGTCGTATAACAAAGATGACTGTAACAATAACAAAATCCAGCAATAGGATACAATTATGTTTTCGAAGCGGGATTGAAAGGAACTGATAGTTAGAAAGTGGAGGGAAACCTAAGATGGTCGTGTTCCTGCACCAAAAGCAAACGATCCGTTTTGAGAGTGCACGGGTCCTCCAAATAGCGAATCTATTCGCTTGGTGTGTGCATCCATTTGGACGTAATATCGATTATATGCCCCATACTTTTGTGTATATTAATTTTGTTTACCGTGCTAAATATCAGGTTTTTCTTTTTGTTGGTCTTCAGAATAAGGGGCATGAGTTCATATTCAACATCGTGCGCAAGTGGGGGCTCTTTTCTGTTGCTCTTCGGGTATGCGCCACTTTGACAAACACACAAACACACAGACAGACACACGCACACACGGTACGTGCCACTTTCGCGCACACACAAACACACAAAAACACACACACATACACACACTCACTCACACACACACACACACTCACACACGCAACACACACACACACACACACACCGATCAACCCGACCGACCTGCATGCAGAGACAAGCAGACAGGGGGACAGCTACTCAACAACTTCCTTCACAGATGCCTGACCCCTTTTACTCACACATCTGTTTTCTGCCATTTCGTTCATGCCCACTCTCCCAACACTCTATCAAACCCCACCCACTTCCATTCTTCCTGTACTGCCCCCACAACCCTCTTCCCCAAGTTCCCTTTTTCCATCATCTGTCTGTCTGTGAGGTACCTTGCCGGGGGCTCAGTCTTGACACGCTGGCACTTTTCAAGCTGCTGTGGGCTACCCTGGCAGAGCGCCTAATTGAGGAATTTGCGAGAGAAAAAAAAAGGAAAAAAAAAAAAGCCTGTTTTTACAAGCGTGGGAGTGGATGTATGAGGAAAGGAAACAAAAACAGTGACGGCTCCTCTGTGTGTGTGGTGCAGAAGTGGATCGGAGAATTTGGGTTACTAGTAGAGAGGGAGGGGCTGGGAAGTAGCCACGCCATGCTGCATGTTTGTTGTTGTTGTTATTGTTATTGTTGTTGCTGCTGCTGCTGTTGCTGTAGTTGTTGTTGTTGTAGCTTGGCATAATAATTATCATCTTGTGGCAGTACGGACGATGCTTTGCTAATGGGGCAGGGATTTTGGGTACATATGACAGGTGCGACGGTTAAGAAAGGTGAAGATATAGGACACCATGTTTTCTTTTCTTTCCTGTATTTTCCTTTTTTTTTTTTTTTTTTTCTTTTTTTTCCTCCCATCTTTTCCCCTTGTCGTCCCATACTTTCGCGGGTGCATGCACACACCTGAATACACACACACACACATGCAATTGCACACACAAACACACACACATGGGCATAGGGATACAGCCAAATATATGTATTTCTTAATGGAAAAAAAGAGAGAAAAAAACCCCTGAAAATGAATAAAAGAAGATAAAAAAGAAAAGAAATTTGTTTTTAAAAAGAAAAAGTAAAGAAAAAATAGGACACACACACACACGGGCACCCACGTCCATCCATCCCACACAAACACACACGGGTGTACAAATAACCGACTAAAAACGTTCTGTTTATCAAAGAGACAAAAAGAATAGAACACAAAGGATAAAGAACGAGAGGACTCACTCATACATACACCCACGCACACTTCTAGTAGATACGTAACCTTCAGTCACACACAGTTAAAAGAGGTGGCCCGGAGAAACGGACTACCCGTTAAGGTTGGGAGGGGAGTGAGGGAGACTTCCTGGCTGTGCATGGGAGCCATGGCCAAAATGCACACCTGTCATCTGCGCCGGAAGGGGGGTTGGTTTGGGGAGAGGGGGGTGTGGTTGGCGGGGGGAGGAGTGGGGTCAAGTACACTATCACCTGCCTAGGACTTTGCATGGCCACTGTTCAGTAAAAGGAGCAGGTCGTCGTGACGAAAAACATTATTTTGGGGGTGGTCTTTTCAGGTGTCTGCTGCATGGAGGAAAGGTAGGGTAACGGTAGGGATTATGGTGGATGGCGGTTGGTGTGCATGTATGTGTGTGTGTGTGTGTGTGTGTGTGTGTGTGTGTGTGTAGGGGTGGGTGGGTGGTGAGTACAAACCATCACCTGCCTGGGACTTTGCATGGCCCCCGTTCAGTACAGGGGCAGGTCGTCGTGACGAAAAGCATTATTTTGGGGGTCTTGTGAGGTGTCTACTGCATGGGGGAAAGGTAGGGTGAAGGTAGGGGATTAATATGGTGGGTGGGGATTGGTGTGCATGTATGTGTCAGAGGGTTGTGTGTGTGTGTGTGTGTGTGTGTGTGTGTGTGTGTGTGTGTGTGTGTGTGTGTTGAGACAGAGAGAGAGAGATACAGACAGACAGAGTGAGAGCAAATTATTTTGTGTGCGCGTTAGTGTGTATGCATGCCTCTCTCACTGATATTGATCTCCCTAATTCCCTCTTTGAAAAAAAAAAAAAAAAAAAAAAAAAAAAAAGCCAGGCCAACAGCAACAACTAATTCAAAAACAAAACTTTCCCGATCTACCCAAAGTTCTTTAACGAAATTTTGATCCAACTTCCAACAGCCAATGACAGCCATGGTGTCATTCTGAGCACCAGTGCTTTTGGTTAGGTACAACAAAAACAAAGCCGGACTTACCTTACAAATATATATACTTTGTTAAATTGTGACTGATAGCTAACCTTACATAATTGTATTTTCTCAAATATTAATTCACTGAACGCCAGGATGATTCTTCCTTCCAAAACAAAACCCGATTCGATAACTGGTAACAATAACAACGATATCTACAATGATTAATAAAGTAATCACAGCGGCAATCTTAGCATTTTTGCAGAAACTGGTCATTTTGATGATAAAGATCGTATATACACAGAAACGTGATAACAGAGAGAGAAAGAGAAACGTGTTTTGTTTTGTTTTTTTAGTTGGATTTGGCGTTGGTCTTAACCTACTGATGTGTTTCTATGCTGTTCACACACAAGCCAGCAAATGTCTGGTCCTGATGTTGATCAATGTTTACTTCAGACGTGTGGGAGGAAAAAAAACAAACAAAAACAACAATAGTAAACATCAATGCTTTAGTAAACAAACGGAGAGCGGTAAGAAGACCCATCGTCTATCTCCCATGGAATCAAGCGAACAGGGAAATGGCAATAGGAATGAGGAATCGCCGTTTTTAAGTTTCATAGCTTTATGTCTTTTCCATCTGGGTTATTTGTTTGCCCGTTTGTTTACCTGTCTGCGTTTCCCTCATCTTGATGCATCTGCACTTTTCATTCCTACACCCGAATACAACCTGAGTCCGTAAGACATCCTGTATATATATATAAAAATGTTTTGAGAACACAATTTGGTATGTCAGGATAGAAAATGAATCCCCTGTCCATACGTTCTCTAGTTTAAAAACGCTATCTCAGCAGCTGGTGTCTATAATAATTGTTGACTTAACTGGTTTATACATAATCTTGTCTAAGTGAACTCGGACCCCCAACGCCGTTAAAGGCACAGTCGTTCCGATTCTTTACAAATATTTATTTCACTAGCTTGGCAGACAGTACATAACGCATCTCAGGAGGGGGTGGGGAGGAAGAGAGGTAGGGTGTTCGCGTGGCTTGAACATCACAGCACTATCCTTTGATCACACACACCCGGAGTATGCCTGCAGCATAAACCGTATGGCGAGGTTTAAAAAACAGAAGAGAAAGAACGAAAGTGGGGGAAAAAAATCGGTTGCTGACGAAGCTCATTTGCCGATTCG
This sequence comes from Babylonia areolata, assembly GCF_041734735.1. NCBI lineage: Eukaryota > Metazoa > Mollusca > Gastropoda > Neogastropoda > Buccinidae > Babylonia > Babylonia areolata. The sequence goes on along the minus strand of NC_134884.1, from coordinate 39,294,936 downwards.
TGACCTCCCGTCTGTCTAGGCGCACAGGCTGGCCCCGAAGTCAAGAGTGAGGAAGGGGGAGGTAAGGGAGTATTGACAGGAAAACAAAGTGGCGATGGGCACGGAGTTAATCCCCCCTTTGATGTGACGGGAAGCGGGCAGTTTGTCAGGCTTCCATAACAACAGACAGCACAGAAGGCGGTGCTCGGAGCGGGAAGGAGGGCGGACACCCGCTGATCTAAAATGATATATTTTTATATCAGTGGAGGGCACCACCATTTTTTGGGGGGGAGGGGGGGGAGGGAGGGGGGAGAGGGGGTGGAAGCACGCGCGTGCGCGCGCAAAATCGCTCCATTCACGCCGCGGTGCAAACATTTCTTTTATATGTCTTCCTGTTGATAGTTTGGTGAACGCACGCACCCACACGTTCGGAAACAAAAATAAAAGTTTAAGACCCCATCACGATAATGCTTTTGCACTCAATCTCTCTCTTTCTTCCTTTCTCCATGTCTGTGTGTGTCATGCACAAATAACAAACATAACGTGCATACGTGAAAAGCCCACCCATTATCCCTACCGTTCTGTTTGAGTGTGTGTGTGCGTGCGCGCGCGCGCGCGCGCGTGTGTGTAAAAAAAATAATTAAAAAATTCCTTGATTACTTTTCGCTGTGCAATCGTTTCTTTTTTCATAATTTTTTTTTCTCTTTTTTTTTCTCCAGTCTATGGGGGACATCAAATGGTGAAGAATAAAAAGCTTCTGACACTGAGTGATGGTGAGAAAACAATAACAACCGAACTCAATAGTTGTTTTTTGTGGTTTTTTGTTGTTGTTGTTTTTTTAAAGGTGATGAAACAAAAAACGACAACAAAGCAGCAAGACGTCTCTTCAACCTCCACCACCACCACCACCACACCATCAGAGCGAAACTGAGACGCCAACAACTAGGGGACAACAACAACAACAGCGCAGAAATCAACAACAATAAACGAGGCGGCGACCGACGACGCGGCCACAACCCCAACACCACCATGTGGACCTTCTCCTGCCCATCAAGAAGAAGGACCACCCCAAGCACCTGCTCCTCCCCCCACACCCTCTACCCGGCCATGGGGTGGTGGCTGGCAGTGGTGGCGGTCCTCATCGGAGGAGGAGGGGAAGGGGTGTGGGCGCGGCAGGCGCACGAGGCCCGCGTGGACAGCGCCCATTGCTCCTACACCCTGGTGGTCAACGAGTTCGACGTGTCCAAGTGCCCCGTCATGCAGGCAGACGCCCAGCCGGGCCAGGGTGAGGACCCCCACAACCCGTGGAAAGACTCCCCGCTCTCCCCCTCTAGCAGACGCTCTCCTCCCCCCTACCTCCCTAACCAATCCAAATCCATCTACCAGCCGCGGAGACCCGTGGCAGGCAGTGCCGCTGCCGCCTCTCGTGCCGCGGGGCTAGGGGGACGACCAGGACCCGACAGCAGCGACAAGGACGTGGGCGTCCTGAGGTCGCAGGTCAAAGACCTGGAGGGGCGCCTCCTGGAGGAGATGGTGCGCACGCGGGAGCTCAACTCCACGCTGTCCCGCCACAGCTCGGCCCTGCAGCAGGCGGAGCGGCAGCTGGGGGCCTACTCGTCCAACTTCACCACCCTCTACCGGGCCATGGTCTTCGTGCAACGGCAGCTGCAGAGGCAGCGGCGCATCAACAAGTCGCTGAACAAGAAGCTGTCCAACGTGCTGCTGGACGTGGTGGAGGTCAACAACGTGCTGACCCGAGGGCCCACCTCCTCGCGGGGCCTACAAGGGGGCGGCGGCGGCGGCGGCAAGGCGGCGGTCAAGGACTTCCAGGTGCAGAGCGTGGCCAAGGTGCGCTCCTGCCCCGGGGTCACCGACCAGTCCGTCAACTTCAGAGGTGAGTCAGGCTCTTTTTGAATCTCTCTCTCTCTCCCTCTGTGTGTATGGGAGGAGGGGGAGGTTGGGGAGAGAGAGAGAGAGAGAGAGAGAGAGAGAGAGAGAGAGATCTGTTTGCTCTGTTTTACGTTGAATTTGTTTGCTCTGTTTTACGTTGAATTTTCATGTTCTCTCTCTCTCCCTCTCTCTCTCCTCTCTCTCTCTGCGTGTGTTCAAACCGTTGATTTTTTTTTTAAATGTGTGTGATAGGACATGGTTTGAAAAAGCTTTCAGCACTTTTTCCATTTGACTCTCAATAAAACATTTGTCACCGCCACTGTAACTGTCTTTCGTCCAGTCCCTGGGTGTCCCATGTTTTTACTTCACCTCTCCGTTCTTCGTATATATCGCACACTGGCCAGTCTTTAGTTTATGCCCGATTCATTAAAACAAACAAAAAAACAACAAAAAACAAACAAACATTCTTAAACTGACATTCTTCAACCATGCAGGTTACTGCATATATTCTGTTAACCCAATCCTGTCCCGCTCTATTTAAAATTTGTTCTGTATAATACACGTTAAGTTGGGGGTTTTTTTTGGTTTTTTTTTGTTTGGTTGTTTTTTTAATCTTTATTCTATGTATGTATGTATGTATGTATAAATCGATGTCACTTGCATGCATAGAAACAAACTTACGCATGTTCACTATCTAGGCCCCCAACCCCAACCCCCATAAAAAGAAAGAAAGAAAGAAAAAGTGAAGCGAAAGAAGCAGGTTAAGAAAGAGGGGTACGGGCCGAAACCAGCCACGTCTCTCACTGTGGAGAGGTTCCGGGACACACATGCTGTTAACATGCAGGCGTGCCTAGCGTCTCTCACTTGCGTGCCATACTGCTGTCCTGGCAACTTTTCAGGTATCGTGATGCATGTGTCATGTTTGCAAAGATCAGCTATATCATCCCCACTCCCAACCTCTTAGTTTATGTGTGTGTGTGTGTGTGTGTGTGAGAGAGAGAGAGAGAGAGAGAGAGAGAGAGAGAGAGAGAGGGAGAGACAAACAGACAGACAGACAGACAAACAGGAGAGACAGACAGACAGTTTTCCTTTACCACCTGTGGTTGCCGAGTAAATGCCAGTGTTAAACGTTTAGCTCTGACACAGGCGCGCACGCAAACACAGACAAAGAACACATATCACACCCATGTGTAACCCCCTCCACCCCATTTCTACACTCTCATGCACACCCTCCAAAATCCCATGCACGTCGCCCAAACTGCAAGTGCTGTGCACGCGCATGTCATCATGCAACATGGCCGACACAGGAGCAGAAAACGAAACAAAAAAAGTTAGGAAAAGCCGCTCGACCCTTTTCGCATGCATCACATAGGTACAAGAGAACATACCACGCAGTCATAGACATGGAGAGGGGGAAAGGAAGGGTATGTTGAGAGCGTAAGTGGCTGTCACTCCACCCCTACCTCATACCCTTTTCAGCACCCACCTTCCAGCCCCCAACACCCCCCATCCTCTCGGTACGTCCCTACCCCCCCAAGGGCACCCCATCCCCTTCCAGAGAGAGAGAGAGTGACACACACACACACACACACACACACACACACACACACACACCAAAAGACCCGTATCACACACACACACACACACAGACACACACACACACATAAAAGGTGCGAGCCGAACGTCGCCATGGGCAAATAACCAAAGGAAGAGACATGAATGACTGTGTCCTCTCCCTTCCACATCTATGGCGCACACGCACACACACACACCACACACACACACACCAACCAAAAGACCCGTATCAAGCCATCCGCAGCTTGTTCACACACTGTAAGACTTAGAAAAAAGAAGAAGAAGAAAAAAAAAGTGATGGTGGACCGTCCAGATCAAGGTGCGAATGAAACATTGCCATGGGCAAAGCCAGAGGAAGAGACATGCATGACTGTGTCCTCTCGCTTCCACATCTATGGCACACACACACACACACACACACATATGGAGAACAACCACGTGGGTCCCTCGGTGCAGCTGCAACTTCCGAAAACCAACCAACAACACTGAAGCGATCGTGTTCTCTCCCCACACCCTCTTGTGCGTGCTGCCTAGGAGCAAATCTTGTTATTTAGCCTGGAGGAGAGAAGTCTCTCCCTGTCTCCCCACACACCCCACTCACACACACACACACACACACACACACACACACACATTCAACTGTCAGTCTTGGGATGGTGAAAATGCTTGTTGTGACTGATGATGATGATGATGATGGTCGTCGCTGTCATCAACTCATCATTGTTGCTGTTGATGCTGATGCTACTTGCAACACGCGGTTATTAGTTATCATCGCTGTTTTGTCTGACACTTTATAATTGTGATGTACAAGCCGCTCCCTATTCCCCCTTCCCTTCCCCCTCCTCTGTGTGTGTGTGTGTGTGTGTGTGTGTGCGTTTAAGTGATAAGCAGTTCAACAACAGCAGTTTCTGTTTAAAAGAAAATCGCCACCGGAAGAGAACCGGAAGCAGAATTTATCGCTATAAGCACGCTGTCGGATTGTTTCTTCAGAATGTTGAACAACAGAAATGAGAATGTGTCGGAGTAAGCTCTCTTCCCCGCCGCAACCCCCCCCCCCCCTCTCTCTCTCTCTCTCTCTCTCTCTCTTTCTGTGCGTGCGTGCGTGCATGTGTATACTAAGTCTGCGCGTGTGCGTTCTTGATTTTACAATAATGTTCTAAATAATCGATTTAAACATTGTTTATTGACATGATGATATAAGGTGCGGATATATATATATATATATATATAGATAGAGAGATAGATAGATATGCATACAGACAGAGACACAGAGAGAAAAGGTGGTGGTGGTGGGGATGGAAAGGAAGTAACTATGCCTTGTGCGTAAGTAACTGCATACTGAAGATGGATATCATGCAAGTCCACAATGCACTGAATGATCAGCAGAAGATTCATGGATAACTGTACATCTGGAAGATGTTTACACGGTAGGTGAGACTCACGAAACAAAAGAAGGAAGGAGGAAAACAGAGAAGGAAGGAGAGGAGTGTGGGTGTGGGGGCGACGATGAGAAGTAGGTGAAGGTGAAAGAAGATACAAAAGAACAGGAGAAGTACACGTTAGATGAGAAATACATATAGATCACGTCATTTCTCGACCTTACACCCCTTGCATATTTCCAGCTACGCGTCTCGAACGTGAATCGCGATCCATTACGAAATTGGAGAACTGTAACTTAGCTGGGGGATAAATTCTCCATTCTTCCTGTTCTGTTGTCCGTCTGAACAACATATTTATCCAGATTAACCCCACTCACATAGCACGGCATGTTCGTTATTCCACCAACCCAACTGTGACAAGACCGAAAAAAAAAAAAGAAAAAAAAATGGAGCCAGGCATACCACACAGATTTCTAGAAAATCGAGCCGGATATATCCACATAGACAGAGGAAAATCGAGTCTGAGATACCCGCGTAGATAGTCAATCATCCAGTTGGAGAATGCGCGCGGCACAAAGACCCTATGAAATCCCAGCGGCTTTACCTTGAAGGCCTTCTCTCAGCATGATGAGCGCTTACCCAATATTCGACATTCCTCAAGCTATTATACAGCCCCTCCCCCCTCCACCCTCCCTTAAACTTTTCAACCACCATTATGTTTATTCATCATCCATTCCACAAACGTGCTCCGAGCACTCGCTTGACCTTGTTATCAATCCAATCAGTTAAGTAACCTTTCTACAGATCGCGTTCCAAGGCAAGGCAAGGCAAGGCGAGAAGTTTGTTTCGTGTGCTCCCTGTGGAGTCCGAGTCCTCGCCTGAACTTGTTATCACCACAATCAACCGAGGGGAAAAAAATTAAGTGGAAAAAGAGATTCCAATCTCCCGAGTCCTATAGTATCCGACTTTTGGGAGATCCGGAATCAGATTGATGGGGGTTGGGGGTGGGGGGTGGGGAGTAGGGAAGAAATGAAAGTTTTGAGGAGTTGCTTTTCCTCCAGAGCTCATTCGTATTCACGGAGTCAGACGTCCACCGTTGGTGAACTTTCGTTCCTCTGAGTGGGGGAATCTCTGTTCCTGCCACTTACCCTTGTATGGCAAAGCAGGTGATCATTTCCCTACCCCCTCCCACCACGCATCACAACCCCCTTCCCCCTCTCTGTCTCACTGAATAAAGGTACCAGGAACTGACCAATCATCATCAGCTAAGAATACCCCCCAAATACAGAAAAAGTGGTGTCTGTCTTTTTGTGTGTGTGTGTGGCTGTGTTTTTGTTGGGTAGGGGTGGGGGGTTGTGTGTGTGTGTGTGCGCGCGCGCGCGTGTGTGTGTATGTATGTATGTATGTATGTGTGTGTGTGTGTGTGTGTGTGTGTGTGTGTGTGTGTGAGAGGGAGAGAGAGATAGAGAGAGAGTGAAAGGGGAGGATTGAATCATAACCATGAACAGGTCAGCACCTTTCCTTCCTTTATCTCTGCATAAACAAACCACTCCTAACTCCCCCAGCACAGTAAACATTAACAACACACGAAGCATCGACATCTGAAACTTCTTCTTCAGTGGACTACGATTCGTGATCCTTGTTCCTCGCTTTTTGGCTGTTGGTCCTTTAACAGTTTGAGTTGTACGACCTATTGTCTTTCGCCCTCAAGGTCAAGTTGACCCCAACTTCAAACAGCTGACGCCAACTGTTGTTGTGTAAGAGTATTACATTTTGTCACAACAGATTTCTCTGTGTGAGAATCGGGCTGGTTTTTGGGAGGTCATTTGAGGCTAGGCCAAAATGACCCCGGTGTAAACGCCAGCAAGGGGGGTAGTTTGGAGCTGTTACACCGGCAGAACAGACAACAGCGGAACAACATCAGTAGACAGTAACGACATGATTTCGGGTGGGGGGGTTCCTTGTCAGGGTAACGACCGCTTGGTGACAGTAATGACATACTGGTCTGTCGTGAGGAGGACCTTGCTACTGTACTAACCACGAGGACTTGAAACAAACTGCCATTACCAATCAATCAAACGAACTGAAATCACGAAGAGACGACAATGTTAGGCAAGGTCTCTCTCTCTCTCTCTCTCTCCTCTCTCTGTGTATTCGCGTGTGTTCCCACTGCATAATAGGACTATAATGACACGTTTGAAACGTGTGTTTGGTATGGGTCAAGCAGCAGTAGTTGTTGCTGTAACAGTGGTAGTCGGAATAGAAATAACAGTAATATCTGTTTCATTTATGCGTTATGGGGGCAGCGCGCATTCCTACATTCCATCTCCTCATCCCCACCCTCCTTCCCTCACCCCGCCTCTCCCAGCCCCCATGCCACCTTTCTTCCCGCCCCCCCTCACCCCCTTCCTTTAACCCCCCCCCCCCCCCCCCCCCCCCATCCCCCACTTGCACACAAGGTTAAGTGCATCTCTCTCTCTCTCTCTCTCTCTCTCACACACACACTAGCTCCCCTCTCTCTTTCTCGCTCGCTTACTCTGTCCCTAACATTAGAGGTGAGAGGAAAAGGAGGAGCTTCACACGAAAGTCTCAACTAGTTACCTATCCTCAATTAAAGTGATTAACAGCACGGAGGACGTTTTATAATGTGGAAAGAAGTTCGCACACCTGGCCATCTCATCACTGCCATCCCTGAAGACTGGGGGGGAAAAAATCACGGGCTTTGAAGACAAAGCATTTTCTTCTTCTGTTAGTTCTTTTTCAAGTTGAGAAACCACAATCAAAATGCTGATTTTTTTTTCCACACTACTTTTACTTGAAGAGTAATGGTAAACACCAACAGCAACAACAACAAAACATACAAGCAAAAAAAATCTAGCCCAACCAAAAAATATTTTCCCTAAGCTGTTATGGGGAGTAGCTGCTTCATGCGGAGCTGCCAGCATGCCCCTCCTGTATGTATACCCCCACGTAGAGTCGAGTGCATCGGGGCAGATCAAAATTCCAGACAGGCTGCTTGCATGCTGTCTACGATTTATGGCTTAAAAAAAAAATTCGCTCATCATCATCATCATCATCTCTCTCTCTTCCCCTGCTTTCGTATCTCTTGATGGACACACACACATTTATATAATATTTTCCATATCCCAGCAGACTCCAGCTGCAAAACCTTTATAAAATCAGAGTATTTTGAAAATTCCACACAGCTGAACACCACCATCCACACCCAGTGCTTGTCTGCTCATGGAGTATGGATGCCAACAAAATGCAAAAACGATCTCCCAGGTTTTAGAACGAGAGAGAGAGAGCTGAAATGTAAGGAAAACAGATAACAGTAATGTTAATAATGTTATTAGTTTTCCTCTTGTTTTTTCCTTCTGTCCTTTCGACCTCAAGTGGATAACAATATCATTATTATTACTAAAAAAGGAAAAAGAAATGCTTTAGAGGCAAACTTAATATAAATTATATATCATGATATATATATCATATCAAAAGAAAAGAGGACGGAAAAAAAAGGAGATGGAACAAAAACCGCAACAACCAACGAACAGCAAGACGAAGAAAAAGACAATCAAGAAAAGAACGCAAGAAAACCGCTAGAAAAAAAAAATTTGCATGGAAAAAAACTGACCTGAAACACACACACACACACACACGCACTCTCTCTCTCTCCATCCCCACTCCCCCCCCCCACCCCCCCTCTCTCTATCTCCCTATCTCTGTTCAAACTTTTATTCCCTAATGAAAATGGCAGTAAAAAATAAAAAAAAATAAAAAAAAAGCATTCCCGCTTGCGTAAGCGGCATGCTTGGCGCATCATAAACCAGTCATTTCGGAAACCAAAAACAGCCGTCAGCAATGACAATTACCCCCACACCCCCTAAAACACCTCTTCCTGCACTCGCTGTAAGCTGTTAGAAACAGTTTTACAACTCCAAACACACCACCAGTTCATGGACGCAGCCAGCAATGATATGATGGGTAACCCCGCTTCTTCCCCCCTAACCCCGCCACCCTCCCCCACGCCACCCCCTTCCTTCCTCCATCCCCTCTTCGTAACGTTCCTACCAGACGACAGGCAAAGGACAGGATACTTATGTCAAGCACGTGGCGTTAAGCCCACATCAAAAGACACGGCGGTGCTTTGGTTGTACTCCTGCCAGCAGCCTCTGAGGGAAGGAGGGGAGGTTCTTGCTATGCCCCGGACAGCCACTGCCAAGCAGGTTTACAGGAGGGGAAAGGCAGGGGAGAAATAAAATAAAACAACGCAACGCACGTGTGCCTTTTTTTTCTTGTCTTTGTCTTTGTCTCTCTCTCTCACAATGACATACACGCACTACACAGACAGACAGACAGACACACACACACACACACACACATATATATATATACACGGCGCTCGTTCGCATGTACACACACACTATAACTCTCTCTCTCTCTCTCTCTCTCTCACATCATCATCATATTAATCATCAATCCCTACTCAGACCCATCCCCCCTCCCTCCCTTAGCCTCCCAATCCTCCAAGCACACACTGACCACACACAGAACCACAACCACAAACAGCAAACGTCACATACCAACCACATCAACAGAGCGACAGCGAAGTCAGTATTATAAGGCACGAAGGGCGAGAGCGAGACACGCTGTTGAGATGCAGACAGGCCAGACAGGAGGGGAAAAAAAAAACAACCCCAGATACACGGGCACACGCTGGCATGACAACGATGCACAAAGACATTATCGTTTTGCTGGTACCGATGCACTCGTCACTATGCCAGCTATGTAGCACACTGCATGGAACCCAAACCACTGCAATGTTGGTTTTGTGTGTGTGTGTGTGTGTGTGTGCAAACAAAACAAGACTGGTGTGTGTAGTCGACGTTTTTACACACCGACTTCAGCACCACCACCACCCACCCCCGACCCCAACCGCCTAACTACAACACAATTATGATTATGCGTGTCTTATCTTATAAAGGGTGTTTATTTTATGTGTGTTGATTATGAATAATTAGTTGTATATCTCAGCTTGTGAGGGGCACTCTATTTTGTGTATGTTGAATATTCTCATGATTATATATATGTACCAAAAAATTATCAATTAATAAAAGCGTTCATTTTATGTGTGTTGAATATGCACAATTGTCTGTATATCTCAGCCTCTGAATGGAGTTAATTTTACACGAGTTGAATATCCTGTGCTTGTCTTGGCACGTTTTATATAAGAAATATGGACGTTTCTCACTGTCTTTTATTTCTTATTTATTTATTTCACTTAATCAAGTAATCAGTTTATTTATCCATTTCTTTATTCATTCATTCATTCTTATGACGGGTTCTGGTGCTTCGTCTGATCGTACCTAATCGCGCCGGTTGACTTCAACAGAGAAATTTGTACAGTAATTTAAAGAAGCACCAAATGGCATTTTCGTCTCGGAAAAAATAGATAAATGAAAATAAAAATAGCCACGACGTATACAAGATCTGTAACCGTGGAAACGCTCTTGATAAACCGCACGACCAGAAAGAATGTAAACAGACGGAGGAGAGATCACGACAGACGCCAGTTCGCGAGTCACGAGTGCGGAATTCTAATCATTCATATATTTATCATTAATTTTATTCTTTTTTTTTTTTTTTTTTTACTTTCAGCAATGCCAGCTGACATGCCAATTCAGACTGCAGGATTGGAGAGAAAATGCGTCATGTTCAGCAATTACATTCACACAGACTATCAGTATGGCACACTGCACGACTGAAGGGGATTAAAGAATAATGCATTATGTTACCTTATCAAAGACAGAGAAAATTTCACTTCAAAAAGCTACGACTGCAAAGAAGAAAATGCATTATAATGATTGCGTAGTCTTTTTTATTTTTATTTTTTTATTTTTTACAATAAGCATAGTGAAAAGAAAATGCACAATCATTACGAACACGGGACGTCTTTTGCTGTACTGAACTCATGAAGTTTGCATTGGCTCTCTGTGCTGCAGTCTTGGGGACTAGATGGCCTTAGGGGGGACCACCCCAACACCGACAGTCCTCAAGCCCCCTTGTCTGAGAGAGTAGGGGTGCATCCTGGGCGAGACACTCTCCACTTTATCAGATTTTGTAGTTCACACATGCGGGGCGGCAGTTGCCTCCTCTGTTGTTCTGATGGTCAACTGTCGGACACGACTGACTATCATACTCATCACAGTCGGACACGACTTTCTATCTCATGGCTATGTCGCGTCTTTCCTCAATCAGCGATACCACTGACATCCTCCGGATGGCAAAACATCTTCATGTTTCGCATCATTCCCATTGTCATTCGATCATGTTCACCACAGACATTTCCTTCGTTCTGGCAATGTTCTCTCTTCCCCCCCCCCTCCCCCCCCTCTGTGTGTGTGTGTGTGTGTGTGTGTGTAACGTCAGTTTTGTTTGTTCGTTTGCCTTGTTGACTCACTTGTGTAAACAAAGTGAGTGTTTTAACCCGGTGTTCAGTTGTGTGTGTGTGTGTGTGTGTGTGTGTCCGTGGTAAACTTTAACATGGCCATTTTCTCTGAAAATACTTTGTCAGTTGACACCAAATTTGGCATAAAAATATGAAAAATTCAGTTCTTCCCAGTCATCTTGTTTAAAACAATACTGCACCTCTGGGATGGGCACCAAAAAAATAAAGCCAAATTATATGCAAACTGAATTTACTGTTATATATATATATATATATATATATATATTCTCTAAACGTGGCACTTTGATCTGATATTCTGACACAACAACAAGAGCAGTCATTATTATCATTTTTTGTTCAAACAGGAAATTCTTTTGCTAGGCATGGAAGTTATATTTATTTTGCATGTCTTTGGTGCAGACAGTAAAAATGGGACATTAATCTGTAGTTAATGCTATGGGGCTTAATTTGCTTTAAACTGATCTTTCTCATCTTAAACATTACATTTTGAAATTATACTCAATACATAAAAAGCTTGTGTGTTTTCACTCTCAGTGTACAGGGCTTTCACTATGTTCATTCACCCAAGTGGTCTTTTTCCGGAAAATACTAAAATCAATAGGACGAGTGGACTTTATAGATCTACTGGCTGAGAAATTGAATCGACCGTGTCAACCGTGTGTAACTAACTGAAACTTGTACATCTATCTAGATCTAGAGAAATCGGCTAAATGTTGCAGTGTGATTGCGGCGATAGTCACGTCTCCTTTACCGCGGACTTAAAAAGAATTTTTAATTGCCCTTAAAGATTTTTTGAATGCCCAAGATATACCAGAATGATATGATTTAAACAGCATTCTCACTGCGAATACCGCAATCGATTTATCGCCCTTTTTTTTTTTTTTTTTTTTTTTAAACGCATGTTTAAATGTTACATTTTTGAACGTCAGCTAAGGAGCCCCGATAGTGTAATGGGTAAGACAGTTTCTTCTCACCCGAACACGCGGGGTTCGAATCTGCCGTTAGGACTTTTTTCTTTTAAGTGTATCACAAGTGAGTCTTGAAGGCCTTGCCTCTCTTGTTTGTTTTTGTTTTACCGTTGTGGTAGTGGTTGTGTGTGTGTACTAAAAAAAAAAAAAAAAAGAAAAAAAAGAAAAAGAAAAAAAGTATTATTATCTATGCCCAAGGGCTAGGTGAAAAAAAAAAAAAATCAATTGAATTGCTTATCATTTCCATGTCAAACGAAATTTCATTTCGTTTCTTTTTGTCAAAGCAAAATATCATTTCAAGATGATAAGCTGAATAAGCAACAACTACTTTTTTTTCTTTTATTTTTTTTTTTACATCATACCATCTGGGGAAAAAACAACAACAAAAAACCAACAGAAGGGAAAATAGATCTAAAAAGAGAGAAGTACATATATGTTTAGAAATACATACATACAAGATACAAGATTCGCGTGATAATGAAATACATAACTGCATTTCTGTTTCACATCATTTCAACATGTCTGCCTGTCTGTTTCTCTCTCTCACACACCATTACACGATACAGCTTTCTATGGTTATCAAACGAAAGACATTTTTTTTGCACCACACCGTTTCAGCAAATTTATTCTATCCATTTATTTATTTACTTATTTATTTATTCATCTGTTTACTCTTATTATTATTTTTATTTTATTTTATTTTATTATTATTTTTTTATTTTTTTTATTTTTTTTGGTCATTAACCCGAAAAGTATGAGATGTTGGTGGGACAAAAACAAGCAAGCTCATCAGTAAGGAATTATTCGGCACGGCAAACAGACCCCGTCTGCTTGGCTGTTTGCTGCCACGTCGTGATGATGATGGTTAATGTAATGAGAAGGCCGCTTAGATCGCAATTATGAAAATGAATGACGCATTTGCACGAGGTTGAGTCTGCGTATGAGTGTGTGCGTGTGTGTGAGATGTCCCAGAACGATCGGGCCTGCTCTTGATGCGTGTTTTTATCCACAAATGAGGTGGGGGGCCGGTGGGGGAGGGAGGGGGGGGGGGATTTTTTTCTTTCTTTTTCTTTAGTTCTTTCCGTACTCCCCCACCCACCCATCCTACTATACACACAACACACTATTTCAAACATCATTTTTACCACTTTATTTCGCTGTTTCTTCACCCACGCACGTAGTCCCCTTTTCCACCCTTCCACACCCCTCTCCCCTAATCCCCCATACCCCCCCCCCCCTCCACCCCCCCCCCCCCCCCCCCCCCCAAAAAAGGCACAAACAAAAGTAGTCTCCTTGATGGAAATTCTGAAATAACCCTTCCACTCCAAGTCCAACCCTCCCCGCCAAGCCATGGTGATAATCTGGTGAAGTTGAGGCGTCGTTCCGTAAAGAGGGAGGGAGGGAGGGAGGATAAGGATGGGGGCTGAGGAGGGGTGATGGGGTCTGGTCGGGTATTTACTTTAGAATCTGAACCTGTAAGGCTTGCAGATGATATGACAACAGGTGAAGCTGACAACGCCATCAATAAATTTGCGTGCAAAACTGTTCCCCGGTAAAATGTTCGATTCTGAGGAGCAAAATGGAAAAAAAAGAAAAAAAAAAGAGGACTGGACGGACGCGTTTGCTCCTCTCTCTGGTTATCCTCCAATACACAAGCCCACGCCCACCGTTTTTTTTTTTTTATTTTTTTATTTTATTTTTTTTTTACAAAGTGTGTGTGTGTGTGTTTGGAGGGTAAGGGGACTTGGGTGTGTGTGGGAGGGAAACATGCCCACTGTGTTGTGTTACTTGCTTGTGTGTATTTAGCTTTATGCATTGCTGGTTTTTTGGGGGTGTTTTTTTCTTGTTTTTTTCTTTTGTCGAACATTTGTCATGTTGCGAGTGTATTGGACTTGGCTGTTGGCTGAGATATTGTAAATGGTGGGTGACGAGCCTGTGGATGCACAATTTAATTTCCAAGTGGATGAATAAAGTTGTATTGTATTGTATCCCCCCCTCCCGCCAAAAAAAAACCCCAAAAAGAAACAAAAACAACAACAACAGCAAACAATCAATGAAAAACAACAACAACAAAACTAGAAGAAAGACACCACATGACACATCACATGGACTAATCGCCGTGCACTCCGACTGGCATCTTACTGGCACTGTCATGTCTGTGCAGTAAGGGGAGTGGGAGAATAGATGCCGACTTGTATTGTGTCACAGGGCTGGGCAACACCTGCTCCAACCCCCTCTGTCCTTGGAACTCCTCCGTCTTCCACACAGAGAGACAGAGACAGAGAGAGGACAATCTCACCTGCAGTGCAGATCAAGAATGTAGATAACATTCCGCTTCCCCGATCCGTGTTTTATATACGTTGAGCAGTATTTATTTCTCAATGTGTCTGATCACACACACACACACACACACACACACACGCACACTCATTCATTTATCTATTCATTCACCCCACCCCATCCGACCCCCATCCACCGGAGCTGAATTTTTTTTTGCTTTCACAGCTTTAAACATCATCTATCACACGAAAGGTCCAGTTGTGCGTCACGTTCCAAACACAGAAACAATACAACACACTCTTGTAGCGTTCGTGGCACAAGATGATGAGTCACTTAACAATGCATTGTAAGAGAAGAAGAAGAAGAAGAAGAAGAAGAAGAAGAAAAACAACAACAACAAGAACACACACACACACACACACACACACACACACAGTGTCTGCCCCGTCCCCCCCCCCTCTCTCTCTCTCTCTCTCTGTAACACCCTCTGCCCACACACCCTCCTCACACAATCTTCCCCAGAAGAAACCACATCTCAGCCTCATACCCCCACCATAAACGTACCCATTGTAAATTGTGCCAAGGATAATTTTTCTTACCATTGTTCGTGTGTGTGTGTGTGTGTGTGTGTGTGTGTGTGTGTGTGTGTAACAAATTACCAATTTTAACAATTATACTTCCTTTTTTTTAGTAAGTTTTATTTCCATTAGTGAAATTGAAAAGAAAGAAAGAAAGGAAAAAAAAAAAAAAAAAAAGTGGGAATGATTCCATATTGTCTGAAAAAAAGAGGCGTGGAGGTATTAACCAAGTTAACCCCGACTTTCAATTTGATATATATATATGAGGATGCATGCGCCCTTGTTCTTGAAATGCTTCTGGAAGTTCCGTGCACATGGGTGACGACATTTAGCAAATCTGTGTTAGTTCAGAGCAGGGTTTGCTTGTGTGTTCTTTTTTTTTTTCTTTTTCTTTTTTTATTTATTTAAAATTCATATTTGAGTTTTGATGCAAGACTTTTAAGTATCTGCTTCATTTTTACCACTGACATATAACCGTGATGCATGGCAAATACCAAATTTATGTACTTAAGAGGAGATGCTTCATCATCATTCTAATCATCATCACTGATATTATCATTGTTATCATTATCATCATCATCGTTATTGTTGTTATTGTTGTTAGTGGTGGTGGTGTTATTTTGTCGTCGTCGCTGTTGTTGTTATTATTACGTTATTATTATTCTGTTATATATTTCTTAACTCTCTCCATACGAATGGCGAAAGAGATGACGTTAACAGCGTTTCACCCCAGTTACCATCATCAAAATAGTGCAAGCGGAAGGCTCTTATACTGAAGAGGTGAATGTTGACAAAGAATACCACAATTCTGACGA
>NC_134884.1:39264003-39274003 GCF_041734735.1 Babylonia areolata | reverse complement strand
ACGCCAAGCGTTCAAGTTTATCGCATTGCCGTTGAAAAGGTCGTGGAAGCTAGAAGGTTCCCAACCCCCCCTCGGTCTCTATCTGTGTGTGTGTGTGTGTGTGTGTGTGTGTTACGCAAGCTTGCTTCGTTCACTGCACTTTTTTAACCCCGATTTCAGCACCACCCTTTCCTCAAACTGTTTTAGCGTGGACACCTCAACCCCCACCCCATCTGTGTGTGTGTGTGTGCGTGTGTGTGTGTGTGTGTGTGTGTGCGTGTGTGTGGTGTGTGTGTGTGTGTGTGTGTGTGTGTGTGTGTGTGTGTGTGTGTGTGTGTCTCCAACACCCTCCTGTCTCTTTTTTTCTGACTCTGTGCATTTCTTTTCAAGATTTTGCGTCACACTGTCCGCAGACAGAGAGAGACAGAGAGAAACACAGAGAGCGAGAGAGAGAGAGAGAGAGAGAGAGAGAGAGACAGAATGTAAATGTAAGTGTTTTGTTTCCAAGTTACGTAAGCTCCGTTTCCTTCAGCTTATTTTTTCAGATGTTACTCTGCAAGTCTGCTCGCCCCGCCACCGCATTGTTTTGGTGGACATACGAAACCGCTCTCTTCACCACGGCTTAGGTTCTATTGTTTCATGACGGAACACTCTCTCTCTCTGTGTGTGTGTGTGTGTGTGTGTGTGTGTGTGTGTTTGTTTACGTGCATGAAAGTATCTGTGTATTTTTGTGTGTTTTAGAGTTTTATGTGTGTGTGTGTGTGTGTGGGAGGGGGGCGGGGCGGGGGATGGGTGCAGGTGTGTGTGTGTGTTGGGGGAAGGGGGGCGGGGGGGGCGGGTGCCCCTGCAAACATCGACTGTCGGTCTCTCTGTCCGTCTGACTGTGTCGTAGGAACTGGAAGACAGACAGACAGAGAGTGAGAGAGAGTACACACACACACACACACACACACACACACACACACACACACACACACACACACACACACACACACGCACACACACACAGAGTATGACTGACAGACTGGCTGACTGACAGACACACAGGGACAGAGAGACAAAGAGACCGAGACAGAGACATAACAGAAAAGTTGAGTTGCTTCTATTCACCTCCCCTACCCGCGTACCACTCAGCATAAACAACACAACTTGTCCACCTAACGCATAAACCACACCGTGCCAAGAGACAAGTAGAAGGCCGAGGAGGAGGAGGAAGAGGTGGAGGAGCAGGACAGAGGAATGTAGATAAGATCTCTCACATTATCTTGCTTAATCCACACTTCAGCTACGGGGGAGGGGGGGGGGAGCGTATAGTCAGAGAGAAGAATTCACAAGAAAGAGATTCCTCATAAACAACATCGTATTTCTTCAGCTCGCCCACACAACACACACACACACACACACAGAGAGAGAGAGAGAGAGAGAGAGAGAGAGAGAGTATGACTGACAGACTGGCTGACTGACAGACACACAGGGACAGAGAGACAAAGAGACCGCGACAGAGACATAACAGAAAAGTTGAGTTGCTTCTATTCACCTCCTCTACCTGCGTACCACTCAGCATAAACAACACAACTTGTCCACCTAACGCATAAACCACACCGTGCCAAGAGACAAGTAGAAGGCCGATGATGAGGAGGAGGTGGTGGAGGAGGTGGAGGAGGAGGAGGAGAAGGAGGACAGAAGAATGTAGATAAGATCTCTCACATTATCTTGCTTAATACACGCTTCAGCGATGGGGGAGGGGGGAGAGGGGGCTGGGGGGGGGGGGGGTGTCGTCAGAAGAATTAACGTGAAAGACATTCCTCACAAACAACATCGTATTTCTTCAGCTCGCCCACATACACACACACACACACACACGCGCGCGCGCGCGCGCGCGCACTCACACACACACACACAACCGGAAATAACTAATACACAGCGTCAAGCCTTTTATGTTATTGCGCTTGTCACGTGCATACCCCAAAAAGGCTTTTTACTGTTTCTCGCCTTTCTGTCCTTCACTCAAATCCTCCACACACACACACACACACATATATATATTTAATTTGTTACTTAAGGTAATATATGATACGCTGCTATCCATTTTTCCTACAATGTTTCGTGTGGAAGCGAAGAGAAGAAATCCATCATAACAACAACAACAACAACAAAATAAAAAAAAAATAAAGTGATGGCAACATTTGATACAGTAATATCCCCTTTCTTCTATAATGGCTATGTTTAATGTGGAGGTATATATATATATATATATATATATATATATATATATATATATATATATATATATATTAGTTTAAAGAGAGAGAGAGAGAAAAACAAACAAACAAAAAACAGTGTCGGCAATCTCCTATTTTGGGGGTAGAAATTCCTGGATTTATATGTAACGCTAAAGTAATACCAACGGTTTCATTCACGATTAAAAACAAAAAACAAGAAACAACAACAAAACACACACACACAAAAAAAAAACTTGTTATTTTCAATTCTAGAAGTGTAACCAGCCTACAAAAATGTAGCTCTTGATGAACGCAATGATCAGGCAAGTGTCTATTCCTTGCTGCCTGCTCTCTAATATCAGTGCACTCCCACATGAAACTGATTTCAGGGGCATTATCTACCTAAGCAGGGGTATCATCTATCTACCTGTCTAAGCAGGGGCATAATCTATCTATCTAAGCAGGGACATTATCTATCTATCTATCTATCTATCCTCAAAACCGAGACCAGCAATACGTCGCAACGTGTGGACATCAAGCAACAACTTGTCAATACTGAACAGGGTCTTCTTGCCATTATTTTTTTTGGCAAGCCTTAAGAAAATAACAACAAAACAACAGTTCAAACCAAAATATACTAGTATTCAGTGATAAGATATTCAGTGTCAGTCTTTATACCCTTGGCATTAGCTGACACAAACGGCACACTAAGAGCGCTTGCACACAGAATACAGCAAAGTGGTAATAAAAAAAAATAAATAAATAAAATAAAAAAGAAGAAGAAGAAGAACTGAAAATAAAGAAGAAAAAAAAAGAAAAAAAAAAGAAAAAGAAAAGAAAACTGAGTTCTAAGCACGCACATTTACTCACATATAATGATATGTACACGAACGCAAATAAATTTGCTATCGATACGAACTGTCTGACAGCCTTAATCTAAGCATCCCCATCTCCTCCCCTATCTCTCACCTCCCCTTCTTAAGTCTCTCTGAGTCAGGTAAAAATAAAAAAATTATGTGGAAATTCTGGTGCCACAGAAGACATGGCAGAGAGGGGCGGGGCTGGAGTGGAGCCGCGACAGGGGATGAAGAGGTGGATAAGACACACACACACACACACACACACACCTCCTTTGATGTATTACAATTAATTAATGTTGTTATTTATATTTACATTGTTGTAGGTTAATACTTGTTGAAATGCATATACATATTCTCCCCCCCGCACCCACCATGACATCTCATTCAATACACACCACAATCTCTTTGGACGTTTTCTTATAATAATCTACCTTCCCTCTGATACATAACATGAACACTTTTTTACACAATTATATTCACATGCACGCCCTTTCCTTTATCCACTACTTGACTCCTTTCCGCCTAAAAACACTTATAGTCAATAGACGTTAAACTGAAGATAACACACACACAAACACACACACACACACACACACACACACACACACAGAGAATGAGGAGAGAGTGAGAGAAACAGAGGGAGAGAGACAGAGAGAGACTGAGAGACATGAGAGAGACAGAGAAAGATCGAGAGCGGCAGACAAGACACGCACTGGAATGTGCAGCCAACGCTGCTTAAATATCACCACAGTGCCAGACGCTGCGGCATAGACCAACCCATCAGCAGTTTCCGAGACATCAACACAAGTATCAGCTGACAGGACCGAGGCGATAAACTCTTCCTGCGCTCCCCACTTTGCCTTAAAAAAAAAAAGAAAAAAAAAAAAAAAAAGGAGACCAACAATAACAAGAAGAAGAAAGTTTAACAGTTTCCAGTACAGACGGCTGTGAGACGCCCAGCACTCGAAACTGTTTTATAGCGACTGGCATGTTGCACGGACACTGACGCCACGCACGGAATCACACGGAAACTGAAGCCAGCACGTGAAGCATTTAACGGAGCTAACGAGTCTTCAACTGACAAGAACGATTAAGAACGGGACAGACAGAATAGATGGGATGGAGGAAAAGCAATGGGGAAAAATTGCGAGTCTGCAACTGATGGGAGTGCATTAAGAAACAAGCAAAAAAAAAAGACCACCTCAGAGAGACGATTTTGTATCAAAAATGCAATCACCAATAACAAACAGTTCGAGCACCAGCTTGCAAGGGTAAATCATCAAAGTTTAACTTTAAAAGAAATAACTTGGAATGCCTTGAAGCAATGTCACTGACTGTTTATTATCGGCTTGCACGGGTAAATCTTAAAAGAATAACTTTAAAAGAAAAAACAAAACAAAAAACAAACAAACGTGGAATGTCTTGAGGCAATACCACTGACTGGTTATCACCTGCTTGCACGGGTAAATCATGGAATTTTAACTTTATAAGAACCCCCCCCCCCCCTCCCCAAAAACAACAACAACAACGTGGAATGCCTTGAAACAATGCCACCGACTGGTTATTATCAGCTTACACTGGTAAATCACAAAAGTATAAAAAGGAATAACGTGGAATATTTTAAGGCAATGCTAGCGTCTGGTTCTTATCAGTTTGCACGAGGAAAGTATAAAATAATAAAATAAATAAAATAATGTGGAAAATACAACAAGCCAGTGCTACCGACTGATTCTGATCAATTTTCACTGGGAAACTGTAAAAGTTGAATAAAGTGGAACACTCCCAGAACGCTGAGAGACTCTCAAGCCTCCCTTCTCTGCTGCGCCCTTGTTACACCGTGAAGCGAAAGTTATCTTATTTATAGCTCAACGACTCCCCTTTGGTTTTACCATCTTGTTCAAACAACCTCCTCCCTCACCCACCCACCACGCCCCGTCAGGATGGAATAAAGAGAGCGAATGGGTCATGAACACTGAATCTTTTACACAGTCAGATTAACAATCCATGATGATTAAAAACACTTGTTTTCAGACATGCGAAGTTACATCCCAACGTCTCCGCGGCCTCTTCCCCCCAATATACGCAACACAGGTTTTATTCCCCCACAAGACAAGATAAAAAAACACACCAAAAGACACTAATGATAAGATAAAATAAAATAAAGATTTTGTATATCTCTTCTGGGTTTTGGATCAGTTGGCGTTTCTCTGTGCCGCAAACAAATCGTTGTGTTTTTCTTTCCTCTGTCCATGAAAAGTAATCCCAGCAACAAACAGATAAATGTCACAACTCTAGAAGAACACAATAATCCCCCACACTATCTCCCGAATGCGATTGCGGCGCCAATGAAGTTAGCATTAATGTCTAGCGGGAAAAAAAAAAGAGAAGGAAAGAAGAAAAAGACTTTAGAACAACCATATCATTTAAAACAAAAATCAGAGAGAGACAGAGACAGTGAGAGAGAGAGAGAGAGAGAGAGAGAGAGAGAGAGAGGTGGGCTGGGGGTGGAGAAACAACAACAGAACTGATGACCTTGTTACGTTTAGCCGTAAACGTTTATCCTTCAAACGGCTCACTCTGTTACAGTCGTCTGTTACAGTGTTCGGGTTGCGCAGCTTTCGGAAGTCAGGGAGCTCAGGGAATGATAAACAATATGCGCGCGCGCGCGCGTGTGCGTGTGTGTGTGTGACAGACAGACAGACAGACAGAATAACGAAGAATTAAGTCACGAAAAGGCCACAGCCCCGTTTGAAAGGGGATAATTCATAATAAGCGTTGTGCGCCAAACACGCATCAACAACACACATACACATTTTGTCACACACATCCTGTTTGAAGACCTCTTAGAACCTTTCCCCCCCCCTCTCTATGGTGCCTAAAAAAAAAGAAAGAAAAAAAAACCCCCAAAAAACCCAGCGAACCTGACCACCCTCTGCACCCCACCCTCTGCACCCTTTTAATTAAGAGCGTTGTCTGCGTCTGCCATTTCAACGTTTTCCATCCCTATTTTCCCCAGACTTTTGCAATGAGGGAACAGTTCGCTTCAACACTTCCACGTTATTTACTGAAGTCGTTTTTCTTTTTCGTGAATGCTCTCTTTCATACGATTTCAAGATTCATGTGTTCCTAATTAACTTTTTTAGTTTTGCTTTGCTTCACTTTGCTTTGCAAACAAACAAAAAAAATATTTGGGGTTGTTAAGAAACTCGAACGTCTGGCTGCCAGAACTTCCGTTTCTTTTGGCTGCAGTTGCTGTATTTTCATAACATATGGCTGACAAGGTTTTGCGCTCTCTCTCTCTCTCTCTCTCTCTCTCTCTCTCTCTCTCGTCTTATTTCCTCGTTACACAACATATTTCGCTTTGTGAAATTTCAGTTCACTCTTCTTGCGAAGACTAATATTTTTCTCCAGTCTGCGTTCATACGTACGTTTCGTTTATCATTCCTCGTGGATTTTTCTCTCAAAATGTTGGCAAGGACAGCTCATGTCATTTGTTGTTTTGGGATCTTTCTCTTTTTTTTTTCTTCCTTTTTTTTCTTTTTTTAATTTAAAAAAATCTTTTCTTTTCTTTTCAACCGTGTATCAAATTCATGCACGCGAAGGACCACGCCCTCTCACTCTCTGTCTATGCTTGTATGCGTGCGTGCGTGTGCTTGCGTGCGTGCGTGTGTGTGTGAGGGGAGGTTAGGGTGTGTGGTGTGGTATGTGTGCGTGAAAGAGAGAGAGAGAGAGAGAGAGAGAGAGAGAGAGAGACGAAGGAGAAAGAAGAGGAGGAAGAGGAAGAAGAAGAAAGAAATGGCCACGATGTTATGTTACACCGAAGCAATCAGCCGTCGACTCATCAGTGGTCATGGCGATCCCCTCCGGCCCACTACCCCCCCCTCCCCCCCCATCCCCCCCTCATGCCCCCCAACTCCCACCAAATAAATACAAGTCCTCTATCACCCTTCCAACCGATAGTTCCCACACCACCTCCACTCTACACATACAAAGGGGAAACACACACACACACACACACACACACACACACACACAGAGTAGGAGACAACCGTGGCTTTCCGATGATCCTAATGTACTGGTACAGAGGGCAGAATCCTATTAGCCCCGTCAGTAACAAGATCCAGATTTATTTCCAGTATCTATCTGTCAAGCAAGTGGGAAAGCCGAGGAGTGGGGAGAGAGAGAGAGAGAGAGAGAGAGAGAGAGAGAGAGAGAGGAAGACCAAAAGGGATTTCTATTTCATTCTGACACTCGGGTTAGTTTGCATACAAATTTTAGCAAATATATGCAGCTTCTCTCTCTCTCTCTGTGACCCATTCTACTGAAACTGACTGCTGTCAATGTTGCTCACCTTGCAGACTGAATATAGATCCAGCGTAGTCTACGAATATAGATCCGGCGTAGTCTACGCCACTTGGCTGACTTCAGTTTTTGTTGAGTTCTAATACTTCTATACTTCATCTGTTGTTTGAATGTTAATCACCCTTAGTATAAAAGCCAAACAGACTATTGTCAACCAAAGAATTTTCATGTCATTCATCTCTCTCTCTCTCTTTCTCTCTCTCTCTCTCTATTTATTCACCTGCACGTGCGCAGGTGTGCGCACCTTCCCCACACCTTTGAAGTTTATCAAAGCAGACTTGCCAGCATAACTGGATTCCCCTTTAAGGCCAAACCAAATGCATAAATGGCCAAAATACCCTTTCGCACCCCTCTTCCTATTCTGGCTTTCCGACATAAATGAAGGTGAAGAGCCTATTTAAATATCGACAATAATCTAACCTATAATGCCAAGAAAACAGAAACTCGGGACTCTTCAAAATACCGACTGGGAAAATAGAGAGAAAAAAGGGAGGGAAAAAAAGAAGAAGAAAAAAAAAAAGCTCGGACGCTAATGGTGAGTATGGAGACGAAAAGATACCTCCTCCACTTTTAGAACACGTCACAGAACATTAACACACGCAGCAAACACCTCGGTAATGATGCAGTGATGTGTGCTCATTTATTTTAAAGGAGTTGAAGTGGGGGCACTACTGAACTATTTGGACTTCTTTTTTTTTTTTTCTTTAACACTGTGACGTGAGTGGTTGGGGGTACGGGTAGGAGTTGCGAGAAATGGAGGCGGAATGGGGGCCGGGTGGGTGTGGGGTGCGGAAAGGAGAGAGGGCGAAGAGGAGAGATGGGTAAACGGAAGAGGGGGGAGGTTATAGTTTTCGTGAAGGAAGAGAAAGAACTTATTTGTGTGTGCCTTGATATACTTTGTTCTCTATACGTTTTGAATGTCACTATACTTTTACACATGTGTAATATTAATATGTATAATATTTTACACATAATATATTACACATATGTATTATATGTATGCAGAACGCTATTGCTACCTGTATCCAACAAGTTAATGTACCTTTTTTTTTTCTTTTTAAAATTTTTTTTAAAAAACAATATACTAATTTGATTAATCAATTCAGTGGTTGACTGATACCAAAGTTCATTCACAAAACGAGTCTGAACAGCTCTGTCACGATTCAACAGTTTCTTTCTTCTTCGAGATTCGAATAAAACCAAGTCTTAAATGTATCCCTTTATTTCCGAGGTTCATACAGTTTCATACTGAGAGGGGATGGGGGTAGGGGATATTCTGAAAAAGAGAATATGTGATGGTGGGGGCTATTCTGACACCTTGTAATCTTTGCTATTCGTACGAAAATATAACCAACGGTAGACAACGGAAAATACGCAGCCTGTGCCATTCACATTATAAGTGAAACCCCACGAAAACTGAGAATGCCAGTTGTCACAGGCGTCACGAAACGGCAACAAGATCTCGTCATTCTGAAGTTTCGGTATCCACCAAACGACCAGAAAGACAGGCAACGCTGTCGACAGCTCCGTTTTGGTCGTGGGTTCATGAGATCTAGATATAATGAATAATCAGATAAATCGACGAGGATTCACATCGCCTTCGTTTTACCCTCTAATGAAACGGGGGTATCATAACACACACACACACACTCAAACACAAACACCCGCACACACAAAATTCAATGTCAAACGCTCGCGCGACATTCCATAACCGGGAAAATAAAGCACACAACAAGGACAAGAACGACAAGAGGTACAAACACACACACACACACACACACACCACACACACACACACACAGCGTGCATACTCTCTTTCTCTCTCTCTCTCTCTCTCTCACACACACACACACACACACACACACACAAGAGAAAGAAAAGAAAAAAGAAACGTGACACTAGGATGCAGACGTTTCAATCGTGGCATTTTTGTGCACGTAACTAAATACGGAGGGCGATGAAACGGATAGCTTTCCTGTTCTAACCTCCGCCCCCTTCCACACACACCACACCACGCATCTCCAACACCTCTTTCTACGCTGGCGCCTTTTTTCCCTTTTGCTTTTTCGTTCGGTTTAGTGGTGTGTGTGTGTGTGTGTGTGTGTGTGTGTGTGTATACATATATATAATGTGTGTGTGTGTGTGTGTGTGTGCGTGCACGTTGTTGAGTATGTGTGTGTGTGTGTGTGTGTGTGTGTGTGTGTGTGTGTGTGTGTGCGCGCGTGTTTGTGTATGCACGCTGTTCAGTGTGAGTGTGTGTGCACGCTGATATGTGTGTGTGTGTGTGTGTGTGTGTGTGTGTGTGTGTGTGTGTGCGTGTGCATGCACGCTGAGAGAGAGAGAGAGAGAGAGAGAGAGCGTACACCTCTTCCCCCTTATACCCAACTCAGATATCCCCCCTCACCCCCCACCCACGGACCCACCAGCCCTCCTGACTACTAACCTTTGTCACTGCCGTCCAAGAATCCTCGCCAATAACTTAATCAGTCCGTACACGCAACGGACAACAAGGCACCGGTAGAGAAGAAAAAAAGAAAAGAGAGATACGGATACGGATATGGATGTTTTATTCAATAC
>NC_134884.1:39211503-39259003 GCF_041734735.1 Babylonia areolata | reverse complement strand
GCAAGTAGGTAGACGGACAGAGACAGACGTGTCGACATTATATAATAAGACAGAACAACAGCACGGAAATAAAGGCACCGAATTTAAAGAATTCAACATGACAGTTTTGTTTGTTTGTTTGATTGTTTGTTTTGGGGGCTGGGGGTGGGGAGGGGTGGGAGGGGGGCAAAGATTACCGCTTTGACGCCGCGACTGACTGTGTGAGAGACAATTACAACTTGAGTTGCTTCCCCTCCCACCCCACCCCCACCTCACCCATGCCAGGAAACTGTGACGACAGACATATAATAATTAGCCACACGTCGCCCTGTGTGACATCTGTATTATGTGAAACAACGTGAAAGAATGCACGCAAACACAACGAAAATGACATACGGTCGCGCTTTACGCCACATGCACGCCTTTGACAAATTGTTGCTGCCTCAGAAGAGCTATGTGTTCCATCCGCTAGCACGCGTGCGTCTGCATCCTGTGGGCATGCACGTACACACACACAGATACACACACGCAAGCAAGCGCACATAATTTTATGCAAAGAAACACAAACTCGTACGCACACACGTATACACATGTTGCATATTATCATGTCGCAATGCCCTTATCACTTCCAAGTTGATTTAACCTTTGAATGTTTGCCCCTGAAGGAAAGCCACATAGTCTTTGGTCAAACAAATACTTGCTAGGAGGAAAAGCCGAGTGTCTGTGTGACGGGAGTGAGAGAGAGAGAGAGAGAGAGAGAGAGAGAGAGAGAGAGACAGACAGACAGACAGACAGACAGACAGAAAGAGAATACGAATACGAATGATTTTTTCAGCAAAGGCCTTTGCCCCTTGCGAATGGGTGTGTTCTGACATCTTCAATCCTGTCTTTATTCTTCTTCCCCCCCCCCCCCCCCCCCCCCCCCCCCAAGAAAATATCATGTCAGCACAATTTCTCTCATTTCAAACGCCCTATAAATATACAGACACAAGCTTTGGACAGTATCAGCATTTACAGGGGACTGACATTGATAACCAAAAATCTAAAGACATATGGGGCTTTGGCAAATTTGGGGGGCAATATATAACGGCACAAAATCAAAGGAAGCGGATGTTTACTGAGGTCATGAGAGAATTTATTGTGCATGTGTTTGTGTCTCATTTTTGTTCCCCTAAAGGGGTATCGGGGTGAGTAGGAACACGGAGTGAGTGGGCCAGGTTCGAACCTCAACCCCATTACAGATGACAGATTTTGTTTTTTTAATATAAAAACTTCTTCTTTTTTTTTCAAACAAAATCATGGCTGACGCCGCGTAAAAATTAGAGTGAACGCTTCCTTCTTTAATGTCTATTCACAGTTTTGTTTTTACAATGGGCGCGCACGCGTACACACGCATACACACGCGCGCGCGCGCGCGTACGCAAACCCTCACTCAAGCGAACTGATGACACTTCCACGTTGAACATACTTTGCCTCTGATGGAGAGCCATTTATTCTTCGGTCAAACACATACATGGTAATGTGGGGATGGATGGGTAAAGAGGGATTGAGGGGGGGGGGGGGGAGAGAGAGAGAGAGAGAGAGAGAGAGAGAGAGAGAGAGAGACAGACAGACAGACAGACAGACAGACAGAGACAGAGAGACGACAGAAGAACGGCACAAAGTAAACGGAAGCGGATGTTTGCTTTACTGCGGTCACAAGATAATTGTGCAAGTGTCTGTGTCCCCGTATTTTTGTGTGCTTTTTTTTTTCTTTTTCTTTTTCTTTGCTCACCCAAGGGAAGTAGGGAGAGAGAGAGAGACCTGAGAGAGAGAGAGAGAGAGAGAGAGAGAGAGAGAGAGAGAGAGAGACCTAGGTATACGGGGACTGAGGAACAAGGGCGAGAGGATGAGGTTCGAACCTCAATTTCAAGACTACAGAGGGCAGAAAGAAAAAACATACAAAACACAACAAAACGAATAGGCAGACAGACACCACCACCACCACCACCACCACAAGAGGAAGGGAGACAACACAAGCAGCTTTCCTTTTTTCCGCCTTGTCAGGAAACAACAAAAGGTATATTTGTTCCCCCCCCAGGTGACACCTGTTGTGTTCAGACATCGACAGCGTGAAAGAAGAATGCATGCTGAACTGGGCCGCCAGTTGCCTGTCTGCCTGCCTGCCACAGGTCGCGCTGTCTTCCGATGAATGAAGCCCCTTATCTTGTCATTTTTAGTCTGCTGTAATGGGGGGCTTTGCTATTCTATTCATTCCAAGCAAGCACGTTCGCACATTTAATATATTTTGCTGTTGCTTTATATATATATATATATATATATATATATATATATATATATGTGTGTATGTCTTTTCACATTTGTGTTTTTAGACGTGCGCGTGCGCATACACACACACACACGCACGCGCGCGCGCGCTCGTGCGCAAACACTCGCGCACACATGATGTATAGAAGCAGCCATCTTACCCTCTAACCCCCAGATGAACCCAACATGCACTCTGTACGTCGGAAAGTCCTCACCTCATCACTTCCCAACTGATCTCACCTTTGCATGTTTGTCCTTGAAGGACAGCCAAATTCTTCGGTCTGGCAAATACCTGAAAGGTGGTGATGGGTGTATGTATGTGTGTGGGGGGAGGGGTGTGTGTGGGGGGGAGAGAGAAAGATTGAGAGAGAGAGAGAGAGAGGATGGAGGGGGTGGGGGCGTGGGGGGGCAGAACAACAGTAGAAACAAAAGGAAATCGGATGTTTAATTTACCTAAGTCATGTGATAACTGTGTTTAAATGTTGGAACGTACCTCGATTTACGTCTGTGTGTGTGTGTGTGTGTGTGTGTGTGTGTGTGTGTGTGTGTGTGTGTGTGTGTGTAGGTACGTATCTACGTGCGTGCATGCGTACATGCGTGCGTGCGTGTGTGCGTGCGTGCGTGAAAGAGAGATAGCTGGATGCTGACGGCTAAGGAACAGGAAATGGCAGCAACATTCCCAAAGATGCGTCCATGAAGTGGACTCAGCGACCGATGTGGAAGTTTACTGAGGCCACGAAATGAATAGGAAAAAAAAAAAAGAAAAGAAAAGAAAGTAAGAAAAAGGATTTTTGTCCACACAGAAAGCCAGCTGGGGCCAATGGACAAGGCATGGTGAGGGAAAGAAGGGGGTGGGAGGGAGGGAGGGTGTGGGAGGGAGGGTCCTCAAGATAAATGACGAAACCTACCTTGTTCATGCCACATGCGGATATCATCACCTTTCTCAGTGAAACAGCACACAAGACAAAGCCACCCACCCCCTCACCCTCCCTCCCAACCCACTCTCCTCTCCTGCCAGGAAACGACAAAAGGCGTACATGTTTCTCACTGACACCTGTTGTGTCAGACAGCGTGAAAAGAAGAAGAAGAAGAAGAAGAAGAAAATAAATGCTGAGCCAGCCTCTCGCTGACACAGTTGGCGTGGTTTTCGCTGAATGAATTCCCCTTCTTTTCTTGTCCAAGTCGGTAAATGAAGGTATTTTTCTGCACCCCTATAATTATGATCTGTCAGCTTCCAAGCATGCGCGCGCGCACACACACACACACACACACACAGAGTTCTGCAAATGAGCAGGAGAGAGTCAGTACCACTGGAAGACTTTTTTTTTCTTTTTTTCTTTCCCCATCCCCCCCCCCCCCCCCCCCACCCCCCACCCCAATCTTTCTTTTGTTTGTTCCTTCATCATTTTCATCTTTTCTTTCGGCTATCTTTCCTTCTTTTCTTGTTTGTCGTGTTTTTTCGTTGTTGTTTTTTCCGTTGTTTTGTTTTTGTTTGTTGTTGTTTCTTTTTTTCTTGTTTGTTCCTATTCATTTCGTGACCTCCCTGATAACTTCCGTCATTCTGATTCCCTCGCATCTTTTAAATCTCGTCTCAAAACTCACCTTTTCCCTCAGCAGTAAGTTCAATTGTGGCGGGTCCACTTCCTTTGCGTTTGCTGTCTTGACTATGTGTGTATACATATGTATGTGTCCATAACTACATGCATGTATATGAATGTGTATTGTGTGTGCGTGCGTTTATGTAAGTTTGTGCCTGCCTATGTGTGCGTATGTGTTAGGGTAGCTGTTAGGTACACATGTATTGTTAAAATGTATGCATGCATTGTGTGTGTGTGTGTGTGTGTGTGTGTGTGTGTGTGTGTGTGTGTGTTCTTCATTTTTTTCCAACTGAATTATATATCAATATCAATTCTCCCCCTCACCCCCCCCCCCCCTTTCTGCAGACTGCGCGGAGGTGTTCGAAGGCGGCCATCGGCGCAGCGGCGTGTACTACGTCAAGCCGACGGCGGCGGCCTGCCCGGTGCCCGTGTGGTGCGACATGGACACCCCCCCGGGCGGCTGGCTGCTCTTCCAGCGGCGCCAGGACGGGTCGGTGCCCTTCAAGCAGGACTGGGCCCACTACCGGGACGGCTTCGGCAGGGTGGACGGGGAGCACTGGCTGGGCAACGACAACCTCTTCCTCTTGTCTAACCAGGTAAAAAATGGAGAGAAAAAAAAGAAGAAGAAAAGGTGGGGTGGGGGTGGGGGGGTGTCGGGTGGCTGGGATGGTGGGTATTTTTCTTCAGTTGTTTTTCTTGTATCATCATCATCATCATCATCAATTGCAGTAGTATAAATATTATTATCATCATCATATCACCATCGTGCGTAGTTTTTCTTCTTCTTTTTTTTTTCTTCTTCTTGTATTTTCTTCTTCTTCTTCTTCTTCCTACCACTACTACTACTACTACTACTGCTACTAGGAGAAGGAGTCGTAGAAGCCGTAGTCATACTAGACATGGAATCATTATCATAATTATAATCATTATTATTGTTACATTATAATTAGTATAATCAGCACCATTATCATCACCATCCCCACCATCACAATTAATTAAATGGTTGAACACTAATTTAATTATTTTGTTTATCGATTTGTTTCTTCATTTACTTGTGTCTCCCACCACTCATGAGGTCGGAAACGGCCCAGAACGGGAACAGCGGCGTGTATCTTGGCTGGCTGGCACACAAAGGAAGCGGGGTCGTTATCAGCAACGTACTATTATCCATCATGAACAAAAATCTCTCTCTCTCTCTCTCTCTCTCTCTCTTTTAAGGAAGGAAGTCTCATCTGAAGATGAGAGAGAGAGACAGAGAGAGATTAGGATGATTCATTCATATAGGCCATTGCCCCTCATGAAGGGGTGCAGTATACAACATTATTAAACATGCAAGTGCACAAGGCGAAACAATCATCAAAGGAATTATGATATCATTATTGATCTTAACTTAAATGCTTTATATATGTAAATGGACAAATTCTTTACAACGCTTTCTTTATCAGATGCCATCAAAAGACTTAGCCGAAACTGATTTGGAAACTTAAAATACTTTCGTGGAATATACTGTTCTCTTAATTTACTTAAAGCAGGACAACATAAAATAAAGTGTAACTCATCTTCAACACCACTTCTACACAGAGGGCAATTCAACTCATCCACAGTATGCTTTCTGAATCGATAATACCGAGACAGAGAGAGCGAGAGAGAGATTCAAAAAGATTAAGAAACTTTATTACTCAAGGATAAATAGTTTAGGCATTGCCCAGTCTTCCAATCTGTCCTTGTGCCAACAAAAACAATAACGATAAGACAATAATATTAATGATAATAATGGTAAATACTACTATCACTACTACTAATGACCAATACCTACTACCACCACCACCCCTACTACTAATGATAATAATGATAATTAATACACCATCATCATCATTATAAAAAAAAAAAGGATAAAGGGAACACAGTCACACCCACCCACCCACCCACATACGCGCACGCTCATACCCAAACACACACACCCTAATGCACATACATAATATGCACATATACACACATGCATGCATATGTCTACATGCACATACATATATGTATACATATGCATACATAAACATAATTCGGTATCGAAACACAGTGTAGTACAATGCAAATCACATTGTAGTACATTAACAGTTATTGAAAAAGGAAGAAAGAACAAAAATCAATACTGAAAGGCATGAGGTAAAGGGGTTATTAAGACTGTCAAATTAATCACCACACAGAATACAGGAAAGAGGCATGACTGAAATGAGAAATAGCTAAAGAGAACAGAGAAACATAGTTATATCAATGTACATATACAATAGTGATGTGAGTGGGGGGAGGGGGGAGAAGGGAGGGAGGGAGGGAGAGGTCTATTTCAAGACTCGCAAAATTCTAATAGAACCCACTTAATTCAGCACCGGAATTGGCATCATTTCTCTTACTGAGATAATAAAGTTATTCTGATTGTGAACTTTGTGCTGGAAACAATGAAAAAAAAAAAAGAAAAGAAAAAAAAAAGGATAACGCAAAGCAGACCAACGTGGTGCCGAACATTCTTAATCACACAGTTATGACCGAGCACATTTTTGTAAATTATCTTAGCTTTTCAAAGGATCTATTATGATATGATCTGACCTTTGCTACCAACTGCACAGCTGATGAAATTCATTGAAAAAGCTGAATTCTATCATTCTTCTTTCTCCTTTTTTTCAATTTCAAAACTTATATGCAATGTTATGACCTTGAATTATGAACCCCTGAACTTGACTTGCCACTGCATTTTTGTTCTTATTAATGTATTAATGATGAAGACTAGATGCAACTGTAGCTTAACTTTTTTTAAATTTTTTTTATTGGTACACCTTATATGAGCTTGCCTTTGGCCGCTGACCTCGAATTTGGCTGTCGTGCAGTCACTATAACCAGTCACCATGACAATTGGGTGTAAGACGTTATCTTTCACATTTGTTCTCCACTCTGCGAAGTGGGCAAGATCCACAATTTTTGTTCTCGCTCAAGACGGATCGAGTAGTTTACATAACAAGGCGCGGACGTTCACTCCGTGAGTCACACAGAGGAGTGGAGGGGAAGAAATGTGGATACTCATTGCCACCAAGTGATGACCATGGTCTTTGATGTCCCAGCATGTCAACGTTCATTTCTACCACTCACGCACGCACACGAACACACACACACACACACACACACACACACACACACACACAAAGAGTGGCAGGGTTAATGACAGTCACACATTGACTCGCTACTGATGTTTGGACACGTGAGTCAAAAAACACGAATGTGTCGGCTGGTCTTTACGTTCTCACCCTGTTTCTCCTATTAGGTACCAGGTTGCCCAACACTAAGGCCACGTAACGAGCTGCACGTGTTCAGTGAGATAATTGATTCCTCTTTTTTTTTCTTCTTCTTCTTTCTTTCTTACTTTTTTTCCAATAGTTCTTTTTTTCTTAAGGGAATGAAGCAGAGCTCATTGACTGAGGTGACTGAAAACGCTTTCTTGTGATATGGTTACGCAATCCTTCCAACAACCTCCACCCAGCATTAAAAAAAAAAACTATTTTATTCTGATGATGCAATCCAGCACCTGAAGATCGTTTCCGCGCTGTCCAGTTAGGTAATCCACACCATGGCCAAACACAGCAAGACCTTGGAAAATAAAACAAAACAAAACAAGCAAAAGACTATTCCCCAGTTATCCTGATGATGCAATCTTGTTCGGCAACGTGTTCCTGTCGTGACGCAACATTATTGCACTAAGAGATGGGAATAAATCGCGCGTGAGAGTGAGGGACTCTGTGTGTGTGTGTGTGTGTGTGTGTGTGTGTGTGATCATGGTACTGCGGACAACTACTTTCCCCCCCCCCCCCAAAAAAAAAAAAAAAAATCGCTCAGACGAAGCGAAGACGTCCGACTTCTGCGGGTGTCATCACATTTTTTCCACCTCGTTGCCAAGTGGTTTCTTACAGTACTAAGCAAACACACACGCGCGCGCGCGCGCGCACACACACACACACACACACACACATCCGTCAAATGAAAAAGAAAAAGAAAAAAACACCATCAAACTTTAAAACTGCGTCTACATAAACACGATTAGCCTCTGAACTTACAGTCAGCACGAAAACAGATGTGCTCGCGCGCGTGCGTATATGACTGTGTGTGTGTGTGTGTGTGTGTGTGTGTGTGTGTGTGTCTGTGCCCGCGAGTGATGTATGTACGTGACCATTCAGTCAACTTAAAACAACTGTTTCTTTTTCGTTTCTGTCCAAAACTGACTGCATCACCAATAACGACATGCTTTTTATATCAAGTCAGATAAATGCATATACTGATATTGGCAAATGGAGAATGCGCTCTCTGCACGCTTTGAAATTTAGCCTTTCGGCGTTAATACGTCTGATCGGCCTTGTTTACTTGAGACCCCCACCCCTTTTCCCTCCATTTTCTTTCTTTCTTTCTTTTTTTTTTTTTTTTTTTTTGTTGAGAAAATTGATGAGATGATAACGATGTACAGCCAAGGTTGTTTAACATGGTATCAGTTTGGCAAGGTGTGCTCACACAACACCTGTTCTGTTCCTTTGCGGATTGTGTGGCGGTTAATCCCCACTGGCTGTCAATTAACTCATTCTCTCCTCGTCCTTTCTGCCAGCTCTAATCAAAGCGTGAAAGTGAAAAGGCCGTCGTGAGATAATATATACAGCTTGGCTCGGAAGGTGGGCTGGGGCTAGGGCGGGGTGGTGGTGGTAGAAAGTGAAAAAAAAAAAGAGAGGGAATAAAGAAAGGAGCTTAGGAAATATTCGGACTTATTCATCATCATCTGCCTTAACTCCTTAATGATCAAAGGGACGCTGGTCAGTTTGTCCATCATTAATGAACCGAACAGACGTGTTTTCAATTCTGTACTTTAAATGGATCATCCACAACGCGAGGGCACCAACTGTCATGCCACTGTGAGCCCTTTCACAAGGAAGCGGCATCATTCTGAAAAAGGTCTATCCTTGGTAGAAGTGATGTCAATACCAGCAGGCTTATCCTTGGTAGAAGTGATGTCAACACCAGTAGGTTTATCCTTGGTAGAAGTGATGTCAACACCAGCAGGTTTATCCTTGGTAGAAGTGATGTCAATACCAGCAGGCTTATCCTTGGTAGAAGTGATGTCAACACCAGTAGGTTTATCCTTGGTAGAAGTGATGTCAACACCAGCAGGTTTATCCTTGGTAGAAGTGATGTCAACACCAGGAGGCTTATCCTTGGTAGAAGTGATGTCAACACCAGTAGGTTCATCCTTGGTAGAAGTGATGTCAATACCAGCAGGCTTATCCTTGGTAGAAGTGATGTCAACACCAGTGGATTTATCCTTGGTAGAAGTGAGGTCAATACCAGTAGGTTTATCCTTGGTAGAAGTGATGTCAACACCAGCAGGCTTATCCTTGGTAGAAGTGATGTCAGCACCAGTAGGTTTATCCTTGGTAGAAGTGATGTCAACACCAGCAGGTTTATCCTTGGTAGAAGTGATGTCAACACCAGTAGGCTTATCCTTGGTAGAAGTGATGTCAACACCAGTAGGTTCATCCTTGGTAGAAGTGATGTCAATACCAGCAGGCTTATCCTTGGTAGAAGTGATGTCAACACCAGTGGATTTATCCTTGGTAGAAGTGAGGTCAATACCAGTAGGTTTATCCTTGGTAGAAGTGATGTCAACACCAGCAGGTTTATCCTTGGTAGAAGTGATGTCAACACCAGTAGGCTTATCCTTGGTAGAAGTGATGTCAACACCAGTAGGTTTATCCTTGGTAGAAGTGATGTCAATACCAGCAGGCTTATCCTTGGTAGAAGTGATGTCAACACCAGTGGGTTTATCCTTGGTAGGTCAACACCAGTAGGCTTATCCTTGGTAGAAGTGATGTCAACACCAGTAGGTTTATCCTTGGTAGAGTGATGTCAATACCAGCAGGCTTATCCTTGGTAGAAGTGATGTCAACACCAGTGGGTTTATCCTTGGTAGAAGTGAGGTCAACACCAGTAGGTTTATCCTTGGTAGAAGTGATGTCAACACCAGTAGGTTTATCCTTGGTAGAAGTGAGGTCAATACCAGTAGGTTTATCCTTGGTAGAAGTGAGGTCAATACCAGTAGGTTTATCCTTGGTAGAAGTGAGGTCAATACCAGTAGGTTTATCCTTGGTAGAAATGATGTCAATACCAGTAGGGTTATCCTTGGTAGAAATGATGTCAACACCAGTAGGTTTATCCTTGGTAGCAGTGAGGTCAGTACCAGTAGGTTTATCCTTGGTAGAAGTGATGCCAATCAATACCAGTAGTAGTAGCAGTAGTAATAACATGCGGGCCAGAGTTGCAAACAGAAAGAAGTGCCGTTTTGCCGACGAAGAAACACATGCATTCGCAGTATCACAGTGGGACGTGGCCGATCCGTATCGTGTTGTGAGCTACTCGCACGGTTGTTACCCGCCTTGCCGTCAGTGCAGTCCTGGTATGGTGTTACACGGCTGTGTTGTAGGCTCTGGAGTTCCAGGTACAGGGAGAAATGTGGGGATGAGAACAGATCAGAGAGATCGGAAGAAAGATAACAGCTGCATCCCGCTCCGCAACTCAGCACCACTGCAGATTATACAAGGGTCCACAGTGTGTGTGTGTGTGTGTGTGTGTGTGTGTGTGCACAGTATGTGTGTGTGTGTGTGTGTGTGCGTGTGTGTGCACAGTATGTGTGTGTGTGTGTGTGTGTGTGTGTGTGCGTGTGTTCAAACTTGCCCAGCTGATACGAGGTTGTCTGGCTGTACATCGTTATCATCTCATCAATTTTCTTTTTAAAAAAAAAGAAAAGAAGAAGAAGAAGCAGAAAACAGATAAGACAATATAAATAAGAAAGAAACGAAAAAGAAAAAAAGCGGTCTTAAGTAAACAAGGCCGATCATATGTATAAATGCCAAAAGGCTAAATTTCACACGTGCAATGAACGCATTCTACACACACACACACACACACACAGTAGATAGACAGACAGATAGATATATAGATAGAAAGACAGATAGATAGGTAATATACATATGCTATAATTATGTACACTCATCCCATCCTCTGCTCTCCCCACCCCCAAAACCACCCACCAAACAGGACCACTACCAGCTGCGCGTCGACCTGTGGGACTTCAGCGGCAACCGGGTGCACGCCGTCTACACCACCTTCCAGGTGGCCGGCGAGCGCGACAAGTACCAGCTGACGATCACGGGCTTCTCCGGCAGCGCCCAGGACTCGCTCTACCGCCACAACAAGATGGCCTTCTCCACCCCGGACCGCGACAACGACGGGCGCCGCGAGGCCCACTGCGCGGCCGAGTGGGAGGCCGGCTGGTGGTTCAACAACTGCTGGTTCGCCCTGCTCAACGGCGCCTACCACAACCGCTCCGACGTCACCTACCGCGGCATCGCCTGGAACCACTGGAAGCGCGAGCAGCTGCGCAAGACCGAGATGAAGATCCGGCCCGTGAGGAAGACGACCTTCAACTGAGCCGGGTGGGCTGGTCGGTCACCAAGGAGGAGGTGTGGAGGGGTGGGGGTGGGGGGTTCATCCGAGGGTAGTAAACTCTCTCAAAGGCCTTGTCAGCGCCTCTGGGCTTATTATTATTATTATACGAAGGTCAGGACATCTACTGCCTTTTTTTTTTTTTTTTTTTCCTTTCTTTCTTTCTGATGAGCAGATGTGGTGTAGCGTTCATGGATCTGTCCGCACGCTTTGACACTTCCTCCTTGAAACCGAAACTGAAACTGAAACTGAAACTGGTCAGGGTGACTCCGACGTATGTTTGACATGGGTCTGCACATGAAAAACCCCAAGGAAAAAACCCCAAAAGATGAGGAAAACTGATTGGAGAACTAGAAGTGACTTAGAGCGGGTCGTGTGACTTTTTTGGTGATGACGGGACCCGCACTGAAAAAACCCACAAAAAAACACAAAACAACAACAAAAACCACCTCAAAAGGCATGCAAATCCCGCTTGACAACAGTGAAGCATCGACTGAAGAACTCGAACAGAACTTAGTGGGTCATGGCCACTTCTATGTGACAGGGTCTGTGCACTCACTGAATTCAAATCCTTCTTGAAGGATCGATTAAGGATTTTGTTTTTGTTTTTTTGTTGTTGTTTTGACAAAACGTCCCGTGGTTAAAGCGACTTTGGCGGTTAGATCTAACTGTAGTCGACAGTAGAGGTAGAAAAAGTCGCCGTTGATAGAAATGGTGAAAGCTATTGTTGTTGAACTCAGAGCTGGACATTGAGTGTAAGTGGCTTTCATGGCTGAACAGTCAAAGATCTTCGGTGATTCTGGCTGGACAGTCTCACATCGTTGGTGACTTGCACACACACACACACACACACACACACACACTATCGGTTCTTAAATGACCGTGACACATCTTGATCGTCTCTCGAACACATATATTATGTGCATGAACTCAAAGCCTGACTAAGCGCGTCCGGTCAGGCATCTATGTGCCTTGCATACGTGGTGTTGGGTTTATGGATTTGTCCGAACGCAGTGACGCCTGCTTGAGAAACTGGAACTGAAACTCTCGTTACTAACCTACCATTCTCAGATCTCTTACAAGTATATTTTTCTTTTTCTTCGTCTTGAGTTGAACTAAAACATCTTCCGATCTGTTGTGAAACACGACTTGTACTGACAACGAAATGCGCTTATGATTTGCTTTTTGAATGAAACTGATACGTCCTTTTTTTTCTTCTTTTTTTTTCTCTTTTGAGAAAAAACGACAAGCTGCCACATAGAACCGAGGCTTACTTGACAAAATAACTCAAACATAATCATTATACCTGACTTTTTAACTTGTGAGGGTGACAAAATACAGTCCAAGAAGAATCCGGAGTTGGTTTTTTTCTCCAACCTCTGTTACTGTGTTAGAAAAGCGGCAAAGGAAAAATCATTTAAAGCTGGGAGAATACTCAG
Source organism: Babylonia areolata (assembly GCF_041734735.1). Taxonomy (NCBI): domain Eukaryota; kingdom Metazoa; phylum Mollusca; class Gastropoda; order Neogastropoda; family Buccinidae; genus Babylonia; species Babylonia areolata. The sequence goes on along the minus strand of NC_134884.1, from coordinate 39,246,159 downwards.
AGCATGGTATTAAAACTCCCAGCAAACCTGCAACACAGACACCCGGAAAAGATATTTTGTTAATGTTTTCTGTCTGTTGTATAACTAAGAAGCATGCTTCACGCTGCTTTGCTTTGCCTGGAGCCAAACGGGCTGTAGCAGCCAAGGACGCCTAGAAATCGTGCTGGAAGCTTACAACGCTGACGACTGCACGTGCACTTTACGGTCTGGAAATTCAGACGCTTCGGATACACACACACACACACACACACATATTCACTCGGATAAACCCACACATAAGCACATTCACACAGAGGGACAGACAGATAGGCGCGCGCGCGCGCGCACACACACACACACACACACACACTCATACGCACATATACATACACATAAATATACAGTGCAAATCAAAATTGGTGACAAACAATAGGAGGAATAGGTTTTGAACTATTATTCGAACATGCGAAAGTGAAAGAAGAATTGAAGAGACAGAGAATAAGAAACGAAAGACGAATAAAAGATACACAAGAAAAGTCGGGTATGCCAAAACTCAAATCCCAAAAACGCTACCTTCACCAACTATGTTTTTAAATTCAACTATTCATACTTTTTACGCAATGAAAAAGGCACGAGACCAAGATGGTAACATGAGTACGGTGGTGGTTACAAAGCAGAATTCGGTGATGATTATAAAGGAATGTGCATGTCGATAAAGATTATCACACCCTTACTATCAAGTATTATCAAACAGTCATCAAATGAAGAAAAAAAAATGAAGAAAACGAAAACTAAAATAAAACAAAAAACGCATCAAGGTAAACAAAACAAAAAGTCATAATTTTAATATATCATTCCCTATCCCCGACACCCTCCTCCAAGAATGGTGCTAACAACCATCCGAAATATTTCACATCATTCCTTCTTGGTGGGCACGGATTCAGTCATGGTTTCTAGCGAACAGTCATCTCTCTCTCTCTCTCTCTCTCTCTCTCTCTCTCTCTCTCTCTCTCCACTGTTTCAGTCATGCCAGTCACCCCTACAAGTGCATTCATTTTTCCATCTACAAGTATACGTTAGGCATAATGTTCATATTCATTTCATATAAATGCAATCAGAGTCAGTCAGGCATTGTGCTTCGCTACACAGCAAGTGGAAAAAAAATGACGAACATATGCAGGGAAAATAATAGGGATATGAAGGGAGACAGGAGGAGAGACAGACAGACACAAACACACGCACACAAATGCAGGTAGGCACACACACACACACACACACACACACACACACACACACACACACACCATGGAGAGAGATAGTGAGAGAGAGAGAGAGAGATAAGATGAGGGTGGAGAAAGAAGCAGAGTAGGTAAAGACAAAGAAAAGCATGTTACCAGATTATTCTAAACGCGTCAAATGCCTGTGTTGATTAAGAACTCAACTCACCGGATGAGACTGTCCTGTTGTCAGACGTAATCTCTGCTCAATTCACAACATGAAAAATGAGTGAAATGAGAGAGAACAAAATAAGCGAGACTCGCCAGGCCACGTTTATCGTTTGCTGCTTCAGTGAATGGTGCTGTTGGTTCTCAATCTCTAATGCACAAAACAATTATGAAATGAAAGCGGCACGCTGGGCGATTGTGTGAGCGCGCGTGTGCACGTGTGTGTGCCTGCGCGCGTAAGTTTATGCTATATCTTTCTCTGTCTTCCTCTCTGTCTCTCCCTGATCTGTGCACGTATAAATGCTTTACACGCAAGCACAGTCGTGCACGTGCACATGAGAACAGGCACGTGCGTGTGTATGCACATCTACTTGTATATATGCGCGAATAAGCTCAAATGCTGGCATGCTTTTATGTTGCGAGTACAACGAAACTGCACGTTAATAACTCTGATGAAAGTTGCGTGTGAGACAATGACGTCCACCCACATAATAATTACGTTAAGAGAATGCTTCAAGATTCTCTTACCTGTTACGATCCGTCTGATACACGTCAAGAAATTATTTCCCCCGACCTTCCCTCGTCCCCCCCCCCCCCCACCCCCGCACCAACCACCATTCCTTCCCAAACCCTCTTTGCTCAACAGAGAACTAAGCTGAAATTTTCTTTATTGTCAAAAACAAGAATCTATCTCTGCTGTGACTGTTGTTCCTCGATCTGAAATCAGCAAACGTTTGTAATGAAATGATGTTTTTAACGCTGTTACTGTTGTCTAAACTACCCCCAACAACCCCCATCGAAACCTGTCCCACGCACCCCCTCCCCTTCCCCCGACATCCCCCCCCACCTCCCCCAGGCTCCCTCAACCACCCTCCGACGATGTACAGACTTAAAGAATCAAACCAGTCAATCATTTCTACTTTTATTTTATTTATTTATTTCTATTTTATTTTATTTTTTGTTAGGAAAGATAAAACACTCGTGACTGACGTATACTTATTTACAGGCTTCGGTTGTTTACGAGGACTACCAGTTTCTACACATGTACATTTGCATGCTTGTACTTACGCCGTTCATCGTTCGAGTTTCATGTCAAGGTGCTTTTATGAAATAAATTATTCATGTTTTTTTCCCCCACTGGTTTACAGGGTGCTTTGGGCAGAACGCTTATATCCCTTGGATATCGTGCGGTATTTTTTTCAAATCCACTGCTTCCGCGTTCCCAGATTCAAACACTCCATATTTCAGCATATCAATCAATCAGTCAATCAATCTCCCCACACCCCCTCCCACTCTCTCTCTATTTATATGTCTGTCTAAACACATACATACATGCATACATACATACATACATAATGCATCCATTCATGCATTCATCCATCCATGCATCCATCCATCCATCCATCCATGCATCTATCCATCCATTCATCCATCCATTCATACATTCATGCATCCACCCATAACAACTTTAACAAGCAATCTGAGATCCCCCACCCCACCCCCACAGAACGCGCACCTCTATAAACACCCCATGAAGGCGCTCGATAAGATGCCTACAACAAGCTGCCATGCTGTTTACCATCCTGATGCTCCTCCTGCACAATCTGCAGCACCTGTCATGATGATCCAAGGAAGAGGTGAGGCGTGCGTGCGCGCGCGCGCGCGTGTGTGTGTGTATGTGGAATGGATGGATGTGTGGGGATTGTTTTATTGATGTGGTGGCAGGTCGCACCAGGTTGACCGCTTTCGTGGAGAGACGGAAAGAACATGGCAGCCATCCACCACTCTTGTGTGTACACAAGCTCATCAGTTAAACCCGCCGTTGCAACCTTCCGTAATAAAGGGTATTATAGGAGGTAAAAATATATATCAAAAGAGTGCTTTTTTCAATGTATCCAGCACATACTAAGACCGGATTTTTCACTCTGACAGACTGACTCGTTGCGGTTAGTATGGGGTAGTGGTCAGATCGTTGATAATCAATGCGAACCGCCCGACAGCGCTACGTGTCGTTATCAATACGTCCACCAGAACTACGTCTTGACAGCAAGACTGTTCTTTAAAAGTGTTATCGTCCCAATAGCGCTACGTGTCAATAGCGCTATGTGTCGATAGCACCATTTATTGCCAACCTATAGTTCTTTATCACTGTGACGTGTCAGCGCTTTGTGTCAATATCGCTAAGCGTCGATAGCACTTTTCCCATATATAAAAGCATCGTCTTGCTGGGTCTGCCAGTGACTGAGTTCCCTAGAGTTAGAAGTGATGGTGGCTGAGGTTCTTTACCATTTCAAACGATGAAGCAACGCCAGGGTGTGATGCCACCTATACGTGGACAGTGTTTTCAATTAACGCACGGTTCTGTTAACTAATCAACGTACGGTTTTGTTGACTAAATATATGCATCATACCCCCCAGGTCTCCCTCGCCCCCGCTAGGTGCTACTTCAGGCCTGAAAACACGTCCGGTTGTCCGCTGATAAACCAATCAGTCAGCAACTCGGTATGAGTAACATGCGTATTTTGTATTGTATTGTATTGTATTGTATTGTATTGCATTGTACTGATTTGCGCTGCATTGCATTGTATTGTATTGTATTACATTTTGTCACAACAGATTTCACTGTGTGAAATTCAGGCTGCTCTCCCCAGGGACGGAGCAGCGCATCGCGACAGTACCGGCAGCGTCACCCGTTCTTTTCTTTTCGTTTCTGATTGCAAGTGTATTTGTTTCACTATCAAAATTGGATTGTCTACATAATTTTGCCAGGGGCAACCCTTCTGTTGCCGCGGGTTCTTTTACGTGCGCTAAGTGCATGCTACGCAAGGGACTTCAAAGTTTATCATCTCATCCGAATGACTAGCGTCAAGATCACCATTCAAGGTCTAGTGGAGGGGAAGAATATAGTGTAGAGTGTGGGATTCGAACCTTTGTGCTCAGATTCTATTGCGTCCTAAGCGGACGTTTAACTGCTAGGCTTCCACTCCACTGAAGGTTGTAAAGAAAAAGACCCAGTAGATAATGTTACAAAAGTGTTGCAGAAGGACTTAATAGTCTTCCAACAAGGGAAAGGGGGGATGGGGGGGGCGGGTATTCTCCATTTCACACTTATAAAAACAAAGATCATGGTACACACGATACCACAAGATAACAAATGGTACCACAATGTGAAAGATTGTGGCTGGCTGGCTAGGTGGATGGATATCAGAAACCATCCCCTCCCTCACCCAAACAATAACTCCATTTGCATTCACGTAGAAAAACACAGACTCACTGTGCTGTAGCTGATAACAGTGAGGGGAGAGAGAGAGAGAGAGAGAGAGAGAGAGAGAGAGAGAGAGAGAGAGAGAGAGGAAGAAAGAAAGAAAGAAAGAAAGAAAAGGGACTGGATGGGGGAAGGGAGCACAGGACACCCAAGGTCTACCAGGAATCAGACAACAACATGATTACACAACCCGCTAATCTACAGTTCCTGATGCTGAAGCGAACCTCGTGTGTCTGTTTATGATCAGAACTGCCACTAAATCCGTCTGAGTCACGAAGCATCAGGACTGCACCCTTGAGTTGGCACGCTGGCAGTTCGTCACGGTGAGAGAAAGAGGAGGAGGTACGTGCGTGGGTGGGAGGTTGGGGGGTCGGGCGGATGTTGCACTGACTTCGGGTTTTGGAGTCTTTGGGAGTCAATGACCTCTCTGCTGATAACATGATGCAAAAACACTCAAGTTGCGGAAGATTCATTGAATATATACCATGAACCCCCCCATTTCCCCATCCCCAACACATACACCCCACCCCCTCCCATTTTCTGCGTGTATTCAGCTGCATTAGGTTCTTTCCAGTCCTCCCTGAGGTGGTTATTTTTTTCTTTATCTTTTTTTGCTGAGTTTTTTCCCAGCAGAAGTTTCAAGTTTCAATGCATGTAAACACAGAGCTGCAGACCTGCATATGCGCGCACACACACGCACACACACACACATGCGCGCACACACACACACACACACACACAAATGTGCGCGCAAACACACATCATACACATGAATGTCAAATACTCTCTCCAGCACTGCTACTTGTGAGTATAACTTAACCCAGCAGTTACACACATGCACGTGAAGCTCGCTTTGCCAGTACTCATACGGGTTCAGTGCACGTGCCCTACAGGCAAACTCACCGTTTCATATTTTCCCCCTGTCAAAAACGATTTACAAATACGTCACTCATTATTATCAATTTCTCCCCTGCATCCCCCACCCCCCTTCACCCGAAACCCGTTACCCATCACTCTCCCCCACCCCCACCCTTCCCGTCAGACACCCCTCCTTCAACTTACCCCTTCCCCTGACAGACCTTGACTTGAAAGATAGGCTGAAGTACCCAAAACTTTGAAACACACACACACACACACACACACACACACAAATACACACACATGCACACACACATGTGCGCAAACACACAACATACACATGTATGTCAGATACTCTCCAGTAGACACTACTACTGGTGAATATCACTTCACCCAGCAGTTACAAACATTCCCGTGAAGCTCGACTGATTGCATTGCGAGAACTCACAAAGGTCCAATGCACGTGCTCTACCTGACCGTTTTATGTTTCTCCCCTGTCCAAAAATAACTTACAATACGTCACTCATTATCAATTCCTCCCCTCCACTCCCACCTCCCCTTCACCCTCAACCCCTTCCCCATCACTCTCCACCCTCCCCCCCCCCCTCAACCCCCCACCACCAGACAGCCTTCCTTCTACCCACCCCTTCCCCAAACAGACCTGTGACTCGAAAGACAGGCCAAAGTATCCGAAACTTTGAAACACACACACACACACACACACACACGTGCACGCAAAACACACAACATGCACATGTGTGTCAGACTCTCCAGCAGACACCGCTACTTGTGAGCATAACTTCACCCAGCAGTTACACACATGCATGTGAAGCTCGCATTGCGAGAACTCACAAAGGTTCAGTGCTCGTGCTCAACCGGAAATCCTACTGTTTCATTTTTCCCATGTCAAAAACGACTTGCCAAAGAATCAAAAATATCACACACACACACACACACACACACACACGTGCGCGCGCGCACACACACACACACACACACACACACACCCTCGGAGAGGAACAGTTTCCACAGACCAACATCTTGGAGCCATACATCTCCAACGTAACTTTCCTGAACAGTTCTCACTGGGGTTTTCTGGAAGCAGCAACAGCAAGCAAGCAGCCTGAGAGTAATATGGTGAGACTTTCAAAAAAACAGTTCCCACTTGACAAGACGAAGACGATCTCTCAAGCACCTTAAAGCAACACAACCCTTTCTAAACAAACCAAAAGGAATCAGCGTTATGCTGAAACGTTAACACACACACACACACACACACACACACACACACATACCAAAGAATGAGAAGTGGGTATAAATGTCAGTGCACCGAACAACGACTTAACAAGAGAGGGGTAACATGGTACACATGTGCACATACATTGTGTGTGTGTGTGTGTGCGTGTGCGTGTATGTGTACGTGACTTTGTGTGTGTGTGTGTTTGTGTGTTTGTGCATGCGTGCTTGCATGCATGTGTCTGTATGTGTTTTGTGCGCGCGCGCGCGTGTGTGTGTGTGTGTGTGTGTGTGTGTGTGTGAATGTGTGTGTGTGCAGGTGAAGGTTGGGGAACTCAATTCATCTCACTCGAGGAAGATGAACACATGTACATCAAATTCAGACATGCATGCACATACAAGAGCACATGCGCACAGTGAGAGCTCAACATGTTTGTATTAGATCGAGGGCTAAGATAAAATGGTCCTTTCTTCCAGTCCTTGCGGGAGAGAGAGATAGAGGGGGGCAGACAGACAGACAGACGATTTATCAACCAATAAACACACAGACCCACACATGCACGCGCGTGTCACACACACACACACACACACACACACACACACACCAGACAAAGAGACGGGCGATAATAACAATCTAAGAAGCAGCATGGAGCGCAACAAGGTTATTCACCCCATGGCATTGCCACCAATATACAGTATCAGCAAACATTACCGAGAGGACGGAACAACGTGTGTGCATGAGAAAAAAAAAAACTTGTTGAGGCAACCCTGGGAAATGCTACAGTTAGGACAGTTAGAGCCACACACACACACACAGAGACATACACACACACAAACATGTCCCCTCTCCTCCCCCCTCCTCCGCCCTTCACCTCACCCTTCAACTCAGCCTTCCTCTTCATATCAACACTAACAACTCTCAACAACTTGCCTATCAGTTACAACTATTTCCCTGAACAGGGGGTGGGAAGGGTGTGGCATGGGTACTGAGGACTTCTTTCCTTGAGAGAGAGACAGACAGAGACAGAGACAGAGAGACACAGAGAGAGACAGAGACAGAGAGATGAGGAGGAGGTGGGGATTGGAAGGATGGAAGGACGTGAGCTTCATGAGCGTAACTCGTTTCTCGGTCAATGTGTTTATGATCCAAAGGCGTGGGTGGGGAAAAAACAGTGGGAGGGGGTGGAGAGCGGGGGAGGGGCGGGCTGAGGGTGAGGGAGAGGAGCGGGCGGGGGGAGGGGGGGGGAATGAGGGAGTGGGGGAATGAGGGAGGGAGAGTTAGGGGGGAGCTAGTCATCTCTCTCGGGCAGGGCTTTCACAAGAAATCGGTGCATAACAGGATGATGAAGAAGAAGAGTGTGTAGAGGGAAAAGGATGGGGTTGGGGATAAGAAGAAAGAGGTAGAAAGTAGGAGCTGGAGACGAGAAGGAAGAGAAGGAAGAAAAGGTAGAAGAAAATGCTAGTCAAGTGAGGATGTGGAGGAGGACGAGAAGCAGCAGCAGCAGAAGAAGAAGAAGAAATAGTCGAAGAGGAAGTTGAAGCAAAAATTGACTAAGATGTAGGAACAGAAACAGCATCAGAAGAAGAAGCATCAATACCACCAGAAGAATCAACAGCAGAAAGAGCAGAAAAACGAAGAATCAGAGCAAAAGAAGACGACATACATCATCAACTGCAATGTCTGAAGTCCATTATGTCGGATATGTGATCAAAGCGCATACACTCTTCTTCATAAGGGTACCGGCGCCACTTCAGTCACAATTATACGTCAGATCCTCTTCACACTTTTGGCACCTCCATTTGAACTTATCTAATGGTGCATCACTCTGTCAATCTATTTTCCACTCAAGGATGTACGACTGATACTGATAGACCGACACTACCCCTGAACTGAGGAACTTACAAATCTGCGTAAAAGAGGAAACATAAGTACTTCAAAGCTGTGTAACTGTAAGGTGTGCTGTACATTATCTTGGCAAAGTGATCAAAGCAAAGAGCCTATACAGACAAATGTAAAAGTAAAGACTCTTTGATCAAAGTGCGTGCATCTTGCCTGAACTTCAGTTGACGAACACATCTCTCTCATATATATATAATATATATATATATATATATGTGTGTGTGTGTGTGTGTGTGTGTGTGTGTGTGTGTATGTACATCTGTGTGTGTGTGTTTGTGTATATATATTGAGAGAGAGGGATAGATTATATATATATATATATATATAGAGAGAGAGAGAGAGAGAGAGAGAGAGAGAGACATATCATATACATATATATATGTATGTATATATATATATATATATATATATATATATATATATATAAGAGAGAGAGAGAGAGACTGATAAAGATAGATAGATATAGATAGATACAGATATATAGATAGACAGATATATATAACATCCTCTTCATTTTAGCACTGTTTTTTTGTTTTTTGTTTTTGTTTTTTTGTTTATGGCTGCCCCATCATCTGCACCGTTTCAGTGGCATTACTCCCACGCTGCTCATTTAGATTCCCCCATACGTGTAGGTCCGTTACAGTTCCAGCATCGGCAGTCTGCAGGTAACTATCGATGTTAGGTCGCCAGAAGGCCACACACCAGAGGAGACCCTGCACCTCTGCTGCTCATTTTGGTGGTGTTCAGTGGTGCCTGTTCTGATTTAACGTACTTAGGACACCACCTACTAAGCCCCTACTAATGACAATAATGGCTTATTAGCGGAGCCAGACTGAGTGAGCGTCTCTCCCAGAGTGGAGACTGCCACCACGTCCCTCAAATAACAGCCCCCCCATGAATCTGCTGACACTGAAGACATTGACAGGACTCACCCCAAGCACAGAAGTGGAGGGGTATCAAAACTGAGGTCACCATGAGAGCAGGGCATGAAAGGCCACAGACTATGAGACTATTTTGTTTATATTGATGATGATGGAGGAGGAGGAGAATGACGATGATGATGACGACGTTGCTGTGGTGGTCCATTTTGGTTTGGGACTGCGTGACAAGGCTGTACTCTCTGCTTCCTGTCATAATGATATCCCAGCATTAAACAGGCCCAAGAGATACAGACACTTGCAGTGTTGGTCAGGTAATTAGAGCAACACACCCAAAGACGCATCCTTGAAGTGGATGACACTCAGCTGTGTGGTCCCAGTCTCCCCATTTAAGCCCACAGCACACTCAACTCTGGGTAGGAGCGGGCTGTGGGCCGAAAAACCCACCTCTGCTGGGATTCGAACCCGCATCCTCCCAGCCGTCAGTCCGCAATGCTAACCACTTCGCCACAGCGGCACTGTTAGTAAGTAGGTGGCATGAAAGAATTTTTTTTGACTGTCTGAGACCTTATCCTTAATCTCCACAGTGGTCAACACTCTCTTCCTGGCTGTTAATGATAATGTCTGAAATCTCCGACTATCCCCAACTCTCTCTCTCACTCTCTCCATACTCTCAACTCTCCTTTCTTTCTTAAACTAGACACAAAAGTGATGGTATCAATGAAAATAATGGTATCAAGGCCACACAAACAGAAACTCAAGAAACTGGAGTAAAATTACTGGAGCGATACCCAAGGTCTGAGTGTGTGTGTAGAAATGTTGATGTGTGTGCGTGTGTGCGTGCGTGTGTTTATGTGTGTTTGTGCGCATACGTGTGCGTGTGAAGGTGTGTGTGTGTGTGAGAGTGCTTAGGCATGTGTATGTGTGTGTGCGCACGAGCACGCTCACATGCGTGCACTGATGCATGCATGCCTGAACATTATTCCTGACCTTATTTTTAACTACTATCAACACTTGCCTGAACATTATTCCTGACCTTATTTTTAACTACTATCAACACTGATTATTTCCTAATGTCTAGCCAGCACAATACACAAAAAATAATAATAAGCATTCAGCACAAATTCATCTATCACAGCAATTGTTTTCTTTTGAACAGACTGTGGGAGTGATACCAAGAGCACTTCTCCCCCAACACAGGAAAAAGGTGAGGTAACCACAATGTACGATGGAATCTGGATGGCCTAGTATGAAGGTGTGAATAAAGATCTGCAGACCAGCAATCCAAGAACCAAGGAAATGGCACCAAGGGATGGGATCAAAAATAGACACAGGAACTGCCTTTTTCACGCTGCACTATCTCTTGCTTGCTGGAGCAAAAGAGATAAAGCAATAAACTTTTTTTTGTGTGTGTTTTTGTTGTTGTTGTTGTTGTTGTTGTTTTTTTGTGCATCTTGTGGTAAAATCTATGCAGACGGCAAAAGAGTGGGAGAGAGAGAGAGAAAGAGAAAGAGAGAAAGAGAGAGAGAGATGTTGGGGGTGAGGAAGACAGACTGAGAAGAGAAAATGTTCAAGAGAGAGAAAGAGAGACAGACTGGGGGAAAGAAAGAGACAGATAGAAACCAACAGGAAACTAACGAGACAAAACAGAGAGAGAGAGAGTATGAAGAGATGAAGAACGTGTTTGTGCCATAAGCTGCATGGACACTCATGCATGCATGCGTGAGAGTCACAGATTAAAAACGATTCATCACCAGAACGACATTCCCCACCAATCAACACGCAGTTCTAGCAAAGAAGAGGGTTTTTGCAGAAGAATTTCCAGTATTTAGATTCAGCTTCTCAAGGAGTCATCAATGCATTTGGACAAATCCATATATGCTGCACCACATCTGCTTGTCAGATGCCTGACCAGCAGCATAACCCAACATGTGTGCAATGTCAGGCCTTGAGTGCATGCATATATATTTGTGTACCTATCAGAGTAGTTTTCTTCCATGGCATTTTGTCAGAGGACAACATTCATATTGCCATGGGTTCTTTTTCAGTGCGCCAAGTGCATGCTGCAAATGGAACCTCAGTTTATCTTCTCATCCAAATGACTAAGTGCTCAGTTTGATTTTTCAAGTCAATTTTAGAAGAAAGGGTGAGACCGGGATTCAACCCTCATGGGCACTGTATTGGCAGATAATCATCTTAACCATTCTGCCACCTTCCTCCTGGAAATAAAGACAACTGGAGATGGAGGTGGACAGAGAATGATACAGATAGTAGAAGCAAAGGATGGAGTTCACATGAGCGTAGATCTCACAAGAGACAGACAAGCTATGATTGTTAACGACCGGTCAATGGAGAGAAGTGGTGGCGAAGTGGAAACTCATCTGCCAAGGAAGAGAGAGAGTATGAGCATACAGGATCAAATCCCACTCTCGCCAGTATTTTCTTCCCATCACTCACTAGACCTTGAGTGGGGGTGTCTGGACGCTAGTCATTTGGATGAGATGATAAACAGTGGTCACATGTGTAAGATGCACTTCGCACAAACAAAATATCCCACAGCAACAAAAAGGGCTATCTTTTGCCAAATTCTGTAGAAAAATCTATCTTGGTAGGAAAAGAAATACACATGCAGGCAGAAAAAGAAAGGAAGAAAAGTGGCCCAGCACTGCAGCGATGCACTCTCCACTAGGGAGAGTTGCCAGAATTTCACACACAGAAATCTGTTGTGACAAAAAGTAATACTATACACATTACAATACAAACACAACACAGAGAATGATATGGAGGGAAGTAGAGTATGGAGGATTACACTTAAAGCACAAATCTCACAGGAGACAGACAGCTATGATGACTGTTTATGTTCTGCAAGTGAGTGGGGGGGTGGGGGGGGGGCAATGTGTGAGAGTGCAGTGAAATTCACTGAGCCAATGAAAACAGTGACAGGAAACCACAGCAATCATCTTGCTTTTAGCCAACGCCTGGTTTAGAAGATAGTCTTGCTTGAAATTCATGCACAAGCATATAATGCATGCTCACAAGCACACACACACACACACACATACATGTGCATAAACACTCATGCATCACTTGCACACAAGCACACACGCACACTCACACACATCAGCGTGCATGACTGCATGTGTGGTTGTATGCGCACTCCAGCGCATATCTCTGTGTATGTGTGTTTCTCAAATCGCCTACAGCGCATCTGCTTCCAGCCTCATTCATTCCTGTTGCAGACAGCCAACCCTGCCTGATATACAGGCCTCTTCCTTCCATTCCCATAACACAAACACACAAAACAAAGACACACCCATGCATACAGATAAGAGATAAGAGTCACAGACAGACAGAAAAAAAACAAGACAACTTCACACCCACACACACACACACCTACCCACCCAAACTTACCCATCCACATCCACTCACCCACTCAAACACTCCCACACCCCCAACACACACACAAACACACACATACACCCACCCACCCACACAAATACCCACACACCCACCCATCCACACAAACACCCACACACACACAAGCACACACCCACACCACCAACCCACACCAACTCACACACACACACATAACCACACAAACACCCACCACCACACACACCCAAACAAACACCCACCCACACCTACACCCACACAAACACCCACCCATACACACATCCACACAAACACCAACCCACCCACACACACCAAGACCCACCCATCCACACCCACCAACACAAACACCCACCCATACACACATCCACACAAACACCGACCCACCCACACACACCAAGACCCACCCATCCACACCCACCAACACAAACACCCACCGCACCCCCACCCCCCACACAAACACCTACCCACTCACCCCCACTCACCCACCCATCCACACACACCCCCACACAAACACCCCCACCCACCCACCAATACACACCAACACCACACTCACCGAACGTTGGCATCGGTGCTGTCCTTGACATCTGGGTCCAGGGCCAGCATGACCAAGTACCTCTTGACGTCCACCATCTCGTTGATGCTGCCACCCATGATCTGCGGGAAGGCCACGTAGCGCTCCCCGTTCATCCACCGCTGGACCGACTCCATCGTCACCACGCCCTCCTCCGCTGTCACCCGTCATACACACAATGTCAACACCCATCATACACACACAACCGACTCCATCGTCACTACGCCCTCCTCTGCTGTCACCCGTCATACACACAATGTCAACACCCATCATACACACACAACCGACTCCATCGTCACCACGCCCTCCTCTGCTGTCACCCGTCATACACACAATGACAACACCCATCATACACACACAACTGACTCCATTGTCACTACACCCTCCTCTGCTGTCACCCGTCATACACACAATGACAACACCCATCATACACACAACCGACTCCATCGTCACCACGCCCTCCTCTGCTGTCACCCGTCATACACACAATGACAACACCCATCATACACACACAACCGACTCCATCGTCACCACGCCCTCCTCCGCTGTCACCCGTCATACACACAATGTCAACACCCATCATACACACAACCGACTCCATCGTCACCACGCCCTCCTCTGCTGTCACCCGTCATACACACAATGACAACACCCATCATACACACAACCGATTCAATCGTCACCACGCCCTCCTCTGCAGTCACCCGTCATACACACAATGACAACACCCATCATACACACAACCGACTCCATCGTCACTACGCCCTCCTCTGCTGTCACCCGTCATACACACAATGACAACACCCATCATACACACACAACCGACTCCATCGTCACCACGCCCTCCTCTGCTGTCACCCGTCATACACACAATGTCAACACCCATCATACACACAACCGACTCCATCGTCACCACGCCCTCCTCCGCTGTCACCCATCATACACACAATGACAATGCCCATCACAGACACAATGTCAACGCCTGGAAGCAACTCCACTGTCACAATACCCTCCTCCTCCGTTGTCACCCATCACACACACAACACCTGGAAGCAACTCCATCGTCACCATACCCTCCTCTGCTGTCACCCGTCATACACACAATGACAACGCCCATCACAGACACAATGTCAACGCCTGGAAGCTACTCCACTGTCACAATACCCTCCTCCTCCGTTGTCACCCATCACACACACAACACCTGGAAGCAACTCCATCGTCACCATACCCTCCTCCACTGTCACCCATCATACACGCACAATGTCAACACCCATCATGCACACAATGTCAACGCCTGGAAGCAACTCCATCGTCACAATACCCCCCTCCTCTGCTGTCACCTGTCATACACACAATGACAACGCCCATCATACACACAGTGTCAATGCCTGGAAGCAACTCCATCATAACCATGCCCTCCTCCTCCGCTGTCACCCATCATACACATTATGTCAACACCTGGAAGCAACTCCATGATCACCACACCCTCCGGTGCTGTTACCCATCATACACATAATGTCAACACCCATCATACACACAATGACAATGCCCATCATACACACAATGTCAACACCTGGAAGCAACTCCATCGTCACAATAACCTCCTCCTCCGCTGTCACCTGTCATACACACAATGACAACGCCCATCATACACACAGTGTCAACGCCTGGAAGCAACTCCATCGTAACAATGCCCTCGTCCTCCGCTGTTACCCATCATACACACAATGTCAACACCTGGAAGCAACTCCATGATCACCACACCCTCCTCCGTTGTCACCCGTCATACACACAATGTCAGCGCCTGGAACCGACTCCATCGTCACCATACCCTCCTCCTCCATTGTCACCCGTCATACACACAATGACAACGCCCATCACAGACACAATGTCAACGCCTGGAAGCAACTCCACTGTCACAATACCCTCCTCCTCCGTTGTCACCCATCACACATACAACACCTGGAAGCAACTCCATCGTCACCATACCCTCCTCTGATGTCACCCATCACACACACACAATGTCAACACCCATCATACACACAATGTCAACGCCTGGAACCAACTCCATCGTAACAATACCCTCCTCCTCCGCTGTCACCTGTCATACACACAGTGTCAACGCCTGGAAGCAACTCCATCGTAACCATGCCCTCCTCTGCCACTGTCATACACACAATGACAACGCCCATCATACACACAATGTCAACGCCTGGAAGCAACTCCATCATCACAATACCCTCCTCCTCCGCTGTCACCTGTCATACACACAGTGTCAACGCCTGGAAGCAACTCCATCGTAACCATGCCCTCCTCTGCCACTGTCATACACACAATGACAACGCCCATCATACACACAGTGTCAACGCCTGGAAGCAACTCCATCGTCACAATAACCTCCTCCTCTGCTGTCACCTGTCATACACACAATGACAACGCCCATCATACACACAGTGTCAACGCCTGGAAGCAACTCCATCGTAACCATGCCCTCCTCCTCCACTGTCACCCATCATACACATTATGTCAACACCTGGAAGCAACTCCATGATCACCACACCCTCCGCTGCTGTTACCCATCATACACATAATGTCAACACCCATCATACACACAATGACAACGCCCATTATACACACAATGTCAACACCTGGAAGCAACTCCATCGTCACAATAACCTCCTCCTCCGCTGTCACCTGTCATACACACAATGACAACGCCCATCATACACACAGTGTCAACGCCTGGAAGCAACTCCATCGTAACCATGCCCTCCTCCTCCACTGTCACCCATCATACACATTATGTCAACACCTGGAAGCAACTCCATGATCACCACACCCTCCTCCGCTGTCACCCATCATACACACAATGTCAGCGCCTGGAACCGACTCCATCGTCACCACACCCTCCTCCTCCATTGTCACCCGTCATACACACAATGTCAGCATTTGGAAGCAGGCTGCGTGGAGGGTGGGGGGACCATTCAATAAACTTTCATATAATAGATGGATCCAAAACATTGATAAATTGTAGTAATACGGTAAAAATATCTGCCATTACCATTACTTTCAAATAATAGATGGATCCAAAACATTGATAAATTGTAGTAATAAGGTAAAAATATTTGCCATTACCTTATTTCTGTACAATGACTGTTTCTTTCTTTCTATTCACTGTATGAAATACCAAAACCTAAGTGATAAGAGCACATGCTTTTTTATTTTATTTCACCCGTTACACAAGAACCATGCAAAAAAGATTTTTTGCCTTATCTTTACTAAATAATGCGTTTCATTATACAAAGTGCAAAAGCAAGGTTTTAAAAGTTAATCATCTTGTATCTCATAAAACAATGTATCCAGTGACCACAAAAAATAAATATACAACCATTAAAAACATAAAATAAGAAAATAAAGAATACTTTTTTGTCTTTTCAGGACACCAAAAAAAAAAAAAAAATAAATTAATGCTGATCATCACAGTTAAACTGATACTGGAATCAGAAAGAAATATTCTCTTGTTGGTCTAAATGCCCACCAAGAAGAGAAAGAACAAGAACAGGATAACTTACGTTCAAATTCAAAATATTTCTGGTCTTTGAAAACCAGTATGGTTGGCTCTTTCTTGATTTTTATGTCCTGCACACAAATACCAATGAAAATAAACAGCAGGCACACAAAATAAAGATAAAACAAAGTAACATTATTCATGAAGATCACAATCTATTAATGACATGAATGGAAAAAAATGTGTGTGTGTGCGCATGCATGCAACTGCAGATGTGTGCATACACATGTGTGTGAAAATGTATGTGTTTGTGTATCTAAAAAAAAAGAAAAAAGAAAAAAAAGAAAAAGAAAAAAAGAAAAAGATTTAACAAGACTAGAACAGATAGAATATGAAAGGGAACTCCCCTTCCTGGCCCCCCCTCTCCACCCCCATAAAACCCAGTTCTCTGCCCCTCCCCCCCCCCAAAAAAAACCCACATGCACAAAAAACAAACAAATAAACAAACAAAGCAGAAAAAACAACAACACCAAAATGTTAAGGAAGATGAAAAAGGGTAAAAACAAATAAACCCCCATTAAATCAGGAAAAAAAAAAAAAAAAAAATCCACACCCCATCCCTCCCCCCAAACTATGAATTGTAGTTTCACCACAAACCTCCAAGATGCGTTTCTCTCCAGCGTAGAAATAACCAAGCACCATCATGGTTTCGGCCACAGATTTGTATTTTTGCTGAAAAAGTCACACATGCAGTGATTGGAGAACAGTATAGCAGGGTACACACATTCTTCAGATACTCCACTTTCTAGTTGTTTTTTGGTGTGAGAGGAAGGTATTTTTGCTGAAAAAGTCACACATGCAGTGATTGGAGAACAGTATAGCAGGGTACACACATTCTTCGGATACTCTACTTTCTAGTTGTTTTTGGTGTGACAGGAAGGTATTTTTGCTGAAAAAGTCACACATGCAGTGATTGGAGAACAGTATAGCAGGGTACACACATTCTTCATATACTCCACTTTCTAGTTGTTTTTTGGTGTGAGAGGAAGGTATTTTTGCTGAAAAAGTCACACATGCAGTGATTGGAGGACAGTACAGCAGGGTACACACATTCTTCAGATACTCCACTTTCTAGTTGTTTTTTGGTGTGAGAGGAAGGTATTTTTGCTGAAAAAGTCACACATGCAGTGATTGGAGGACAGTATAGCAGGGTACACACATTCTTCAGATACTCCACTTTCCAGTTGTCTTTTGGTGTGAGAGGAAGGTATTTTTGCTGAAAAAGTCACACAAGCAGTGATTGGAGGACTGTATAGCAGGGTACACACATTCTTCAGATACTCCACTTTCCAGTTGTTTTTTGGTGTGAGAGGAAGGCAGCAGAATGGTTAAAATACTTATCTGCCAATATAGTGCCCATGAGAACCCTGACCCTGTGTCCTGTTGTAGTCTACATTCTACAGGGTTACTTTTTTTGGACACAACAGATTTCTCTGTGTGAAATTCAGGCTACTCTTCCCAAGGATAGCATTTTGCTACAGTGCAGTGCCACTTCCCCATGCCCCCCTCCCCCACACACCCCCCTCCCCTCCTTTCCTTTTCTTTCTTTTCTGTCTTCAAGTGTATTTGTCTTTTTTTTTCACAAAGTGTATTTTTCTATAGAGCACTGTATGCAGGGACAACTTTTTTTTTTTTTTTAAAAATTTTATTTTGCTGTGGGTTCTTTCACATGCTCTAAGTTCAAGCCGCACAGATGCTTTGTTCTGACAGATGGAAAATGGAGAATACTGTTTTGAAAAGATAAAGAAACATTCATCAGTATCAGATCTGTCTGTCACTCTCTTCCTTTCACTCCCCCATTTCCTTAAGTGCCTCTGAAAAAATTGTTTTGAAAATAGCATATGTGTTGCATACCTGAACTAAAGTTTTCAACCACTAATCTGTTGTTGAATGTAATAATCTGGTCAAACAGTTGAGAGGACTGCACACATATAATACATAAATGTTGCTGTTCACAAAGCTTCACCTGTGTCAGTGAATACCCATTTTTTGCATGACAACAAACACGAAAAAAGCTGAATTCAGCTACACCCTGCTCTCTCTCTCTCTCTCTCTCTCTCTCTCTCTCTCTCTCTAGACTGCCTTCGTGCTCTGTACAAGTACAAATGCAAGCAGGTGCATCCCTCCATGCACACACACATAAACATGCGCACACACACTCATGCACATGCATTCACACACATACACTCATGCACATGCATTCACACACACACACACACACACACACACATACACACACACACACACTTTACAACTCTTTTCTCTCATGCACCATGAACTGTCTCAACAAAGACAGATGTAAAGCAAAGAGCAGGTAAAAAAAAAAAAAAAAAAAAAAAAAAAATCCTCTAATTTATCTCTCTGACAAAAAAACAAAAAACCAGAATACCACTCCTCCCAGAAACTTAACAACCTCATTTAACGCCTCTTTTTCATACTGTTATGTGCAGTAAGACCTGCAAATGCAGAAAATGCTTTTGCACACTTAGAGCTGAAAATAGCTGCAGAAAAATGTGGCCTTTTATGTGAACTGGGGACTCATTTCCTGTATCTTATTTGTTAGCCTGCAAAAAGTGAGCAAAATAATTGCAAACAGTTGGTTGCCATTTCTCCTTTCTTACTTTCTCTTAAAGCCTGAATGTGTTTTCACTTTCGCAAATAGTGCTTTTATGTTTCCATTTTCTGGGTTGCTCTAGTGCTTTCATGTTTCCAAGTGCAGAAATCACAAACACACATGTCAAAATACATTTGCACTCATGCTAAGTGCACAAACACAGGCCAGCCATTTCCATGAACCTTAGCATACATTCTGCCTACAGAAACAGGCAAGCAAGCACAAATACATGAGCACACAAAAACACGCATAATCATCATAATGTTAATAATAATAATAATAATAGATCATGATTATAATAATAATAATAATAGTAATAATGATAATAATAATAACACTAATAATTTGCAACTTTTACATGGCGTGATTTCCAGTACAAATGCTGCTCAAAGCACCTAACATGCTCCAGTTAAAAGCAAACATGACATAAAAACGTAAAAATTCTCTGTCAACAAAAGTACCCAATGTGTTCACATTTATACAAATCAATACTTGCATACGAAAAACAGTAGTGCATTTCCAAAGTCCTCCAACAATAAATTTGTCAAGAAAGGGATGCTTAGAATAAATGAAATACATTCCATTAAGAAAATAACACATGCACACATATTTGTATTTGCATTTGTATTTCTCTTTTTATCACAACAGATTTCTCTGTGTGAAATTCGGGCTGCTCTCCCCAGGGAGAGTGCGTCACTACACTACAGCGCCACCAATTTTTTTGTATTTTTTCCTGCATGCGGTTTTACTTGTTTTTCCTATCGAAGTGGATTTTTCTAAAGAATTTGCCAGGAACAACCCTTTCGTTGCCGTGGTTTCTTTCATGTGCACTAAGTGCATGCTGCACACGGGGCCTCGGTTTATTGTCTCATCCGAATGACTAGCGTCCAGACCACCACTCAAGGTCTAGTGGAGGGGGAGAAAACATTGGCAAATGAACCGTGATTCAAACCAGTGCGCTCAGATTCTCTCGCTTCCTGGGCGGACGCGTTACCTCTAGGCCATCACTCCACATATACACACACACTCATACATGCGTGCCAGAACACTCTCACCTCCACACTTGTGCACACACACTAGGATTAAAAATATATACAGATGGAGGAAAACACACACACACACACACACACACACACACACACACACACACAGACTGGCATTAACCAGCTCATAAAAAATGTGGCATTACATCTAAGACCAAAATACATAAAATAGAATACACAGTGCATTGAAACAGGACTACATAAGCACTAACACTGAAATACTTGCTGACAAACAGAACAGAAATGTTTACAGAAAAGATTTCAATTCAAATCTGACAAAAAGAAATGGAGATCAGAGACAATTGCAGAGAATTCTGAACTTGGGGAACTTGAGCTCTAAAAGGCCTATTTCCTGTGCTTTTCAGATTAGTCCTTGGGACTTTAAGCAACATTTCTGAACTGGATCTTTATGTTCTGTGAAGTTTGTAAGTTTCCAGAGCAGAGAAGAGATATGAGGGTTGAAACTCGTCAATACAGACCTGAAGGGGAGTGTTGTTAGCTTATGGTGGATTCAGGACTCTACAGAACGTAACTTATTCATAAGAGGTGTAACGTGCAGATTTCTTTTTGGTGAGGACAAGTCATGATACATTGTTCTAGGTTTTCTGTAATCTGTTAAAACTGCAAAATGGGGAACCTTCAACTAAGTTCAAGCATGGAACTGCAGTAATCTAGTCTGGACAGGACAAAAGAGGAAACCAACAAAGCATTGTTTTTCTCTGTTACATTGGTGTAACTGAGGCTAGCATTCGAAGATGAAAGCTACATGAGCGATATCATAATGACATTTGGTTGGTCACAGTCAAGATCTGATCAAGATATACACTCAGGTATTTGGATGACATGTGAAATATAGCTGAAGCAGTGCCAAAGGTAACAAGGTCCACTTTTAGAAGATTGGCAATTGCGTGTTGTCCATTCTGACTACAAGTCCGTAAGTTCATGATAATTAATGACTGAATAAGACCTTGAACCAATAAAATGTTCTGCTGACTGGGTATGCGCCTTTAATCATTCAGGTATCATGTCCACCCTTACTGCTTCCCTGACTCATTCTCTCTCCTTCCCCTACATCTTGTATACCTCCATTCCCATCACTATCCTCTCTCCATCTCTCAGTAGATGTACAACTTTAAAAGTCTATAAGAACTGGCTCTGGTTCATGCTGTTTTGAAAAATAGTCATTTTGTCAATCTTCTTCGCTGTGTTTTGGTCACATGTGTTGTCAGAATCACTCCTGCCATCATTCTCATGCTCTGACTGATGACTGATCATCATTTTGTTTTTGCACCACTTTTATCCAGTGCAAAACACTCATTATCATCATCATTTCAAATAATATCTTTCATAGTTTACATAAAAAAGGAAAATGTTTATTCTGCCTTACTGCCATAAAATACACACTCTGAACCTAACGAACTAAGAAAAATACCAAAGTTCCACAACTGGTTTCTGATGCAGGTACATCTCAGCAAATGTCAGGAAGATCTAAGGGAAGCAATTCTATCAGTATAAGATTTCTGAACAGTTGTGTCCCATTATTGTTGAACCAGAAAATGCCAGTCACAAAGCCAAATGGGTTATGGAATCCTGCTGTTGGAAGGAAAATGGTTAACCCTTTGAGTTCCTGACTGATGTGCAATTTTTGCCGAAAATCACCAACTCACCAATCACAAAAATCAAAATAATGTTCAAAAGTATACAATTATAAGAATGTATGTTTTATTGAAAGACACGAGAAGCAATGCCATCAAGACTCACTTGTGATACACACTTAAAAAAGATACATAAAAAAGATATAAAATAAAAATTATTTTAATTTTTTTCTTAATTGTTAAAATGTGTTCTGTATTTGATATTATAAAGCTTCGGGTAAATAAAGAAAAAAGAAAAAAAAAGGAAATTCCACCCACACACATTTGGGAAAGAGGAAACTGTCTTGCACACAGCGCAAACCTGTGTCCACAAATGACGTTCAAAAATAATATTAAAACATGCTTTTTTAGTGTGATAAATTGGTTATGGTATTGCATTTAAGAAATTCTTTAAAGCCTGAAGTAAAGGAGATGTTGCCATTGCCTCCAGCACACTGCAACATATTGCAGTTGTTTTTTTTATCTGCGGAGATCTGTGTTCGACAGGCTTAGTTATACTTGGAAACTATGACACGGTCCATTCAATTTCTCTTTTATGTCCATTCTAGTTAAATCAGTATCCACTTAAAAAAATATTCATATGCAATAAACACGTCAATAATGTAACTAGTTAGCATCACTGTATGTGTTCTGTCCAGAATTTGTATTTCTTTTCTTTTAATTGCAAACAAGAAAAAACAAGATCTGCACAGACCAGCCTAGACAAGGCTGACCGAAACTGAGTGAAACGGTGAATTCAATTTTTCTTTTATGTTCATTCTAGTTAGTTCAGTGTCCACATTAGAATATTCATATGCAGTGAACATGTCGATGGTGTAGCAAGTGTCACTGTATGTGTTCTGTCCAGAATCTGTATTTCTTTTCTTTTAATTGCAAACAAGAAAAACAGGGTCATACCATCTTCTCACCAAGCATAGCCTACACTCCAGGAAATGGAAAGCAGTAATATGGTGTTTTCAGAGTCCAGGATGAGCCTCAATGAAATAAATCATTAATGATCCAGAAATACGGCTGAATTCAGTAACCTTACAACCTATTATTGGTATGACTGAAGATTTTTTTCCTACTATGTTTAAGTCAAATTTGGCACTGGCAGACAAAGTATTTCCAGATAAAATGTCAGTGTTAAAGTTTACCATTGACACGCACACATACATACACACACACAGATAACTGAACACCAGGTAATAACACAGACACAGTTTGTTTCCATAAGTGAGTCAATGAAAATTTGTATTTAGTATTTCTTATTCAGAAAAGAAAGTGTTTTTGAAATATATGTTATTCTATCTTACTGAGTAATAAATCAACCTGTTTTATCATTACTTTTATATTTCATTATTTCAGTATGTTTTACCTTTTGACCTTCGGAATGTTTGGGCCATTGTCATGTTCATGTGTTTGTTGGACTCGGCTGTAGGCTGGGGGAGTGTGTTGTGTGAGTGGCAAGCCTTTGGATGCACACTTAATTTCCAATCTCTTGACTGCCAAACTTAGGTGAAACGAAAACAGTGTGGCATGAATCTTTCAAGTCTTTTTTAAGTGGCATAGTTTTGCTGAATGGAAGTTATGCAATCCCAAGGGGAGGAAGCCCAGATAAAGAATGATGCCAAACATGCTGGCCTCCTAATTCAATGTTACCTCAGTGAGGTGACAGCCTTTCACCTTCACTGACCACCTGTCTGTGACAGTCAGTGTGTAAATAAAGATGTCTTGTATTGTATTGTACTGCACTGTATTGTCTTGTGTTGCGTGCGCTGCATTGTACTGTCTTGCATTGTGTTGTATTGTGTTTTGATGCATTGTATTGTATTGTATTGTATTGTATTGACTCACAAACAGATCGTCATGTTCATCCTGATCCCCGATGTAGAGGAAGAAGACGCTCTTGTTGTGACGGGCCCTGGCCTCTGTGAACTTGCCCACACTTCTCAGCCTGCGCACTGCTGGCCTGCAAACCCACAGTGCATTGTATGTACAATCGGCTCCACAGTCGTGACAGCAGATCAATAACAATGATAATAATGTGAATTCAACTGATATGGCACCTATTTTCTAAATAGGGCTCTACAGGTGCTTTACAAAAATGGGTAAACACACACACATGCATGCACACAAAGTATACACACACATACACACACTCATGCAAGTACACACACACACACACACAAGCACATCTGCAAGTATGCACATACACACACAAATGAGAAGTAAGCAATAAGAAGAACAGAATGGTGCAAAGGTGTTCTATATTAGTTTAAACAAATGTGTTTTCAGGGAAGACAAGAAAGATTGAAGATTAGATTCATAACGCTATAATTCTGCAGGGGTGTGTGTGTGTGTGTGTGTGTGTGTGTGTGTGTGTGTGTGTGTGTGTGTGTGTGTGTGTGTGTACACTATAACTAGCAACAGATGTTTGTATGCATGCACATGAATGTGCGCTTATGTGCATTTATAAGCGTGTGTGTATGACAAGGCAGGAGGGGGAAAGATGTGTGTGGGTGTGTAGATTAACTTTAACTTAAGAATATTAATGCAAACTATTCTTTTTCGTTGGGTAAAACTTCCAAATGTTTCATTCTGAATTTCCTTTTGCGGAGTATGATGACATCTCTTTTATAAGTGTGATGCTTCAGATTTATTTTGTTATGAGTGCAGCAGACATGACCAAATACAATTTTCTGGTTTAAAAGACAATAAAGACATCAAGACAGGCAATAAAGACACTGTTACACCCATTCCAGAATCAAATGGAAACATTACTTTGGTGACTTTAAAGAAGAAACAATGTCTATAACACTGCCATCCAAGCAGATGTCATGGCATATAATTCTTATCACATATTACAGTACATGATACGCAAAGTGAAAGAATCTGGTTTCACAGAAGAAGAAGAAGAGGACTTGTTATTCACAGTTTTAATAACATATTGCACTCACTGACATATCCATTGCTACGAAGAGTCGACATACTACTCATAGCAAGTGTGCTTCTGAGTGTCCATATGTGTGTTGTGCTTGTCATATGACCCTGAGCTCCTGTGCAGGTGCCTGTGCCTGTCGATGTGTGTGATTTTGTCTTGAGTGCTTTATTTCTTGAGTTTGTTTTTTTACTTCTTTTTTTTTTATACTGAATTTTACTCTGTGTGTGTGTGTGTGTGTGTGTGTGTGTGTGTGTGTGTGTGTTGCAGTGTGTTGTGTTGTGTGCTGTGTGCTTAAAAAATGCTATTCTTCTTGGATTTCAGTTGAAATATTAAAGAATCCCAGCAGACATATTCAGGAATTTTGTGACAATCAATCATTCCTCCATCCCAAACAACGACCACATATGATGCAAACAATCACTAAGCTGGAATTTTTATTCCCTGGCAATGTTGAAATGTAATACACATGATTTAACTTATTAGTGATAAAACCAATAAAATCAAATCTTACTGACAATTAATTTGTACATGTGTGCACGCGTGGGGGTTGGGGCGGAGAGTGGGGCAATGGGAAGAGGTGGTGGGATGACGGATACAGGAAAAGAGACATAAAAATGTGTGTGCGTGTTGTGTGTGTGTGTGTGTGGATGCATGTGCGTGTGCATGTGTGTGTGCCTGGCACTATTCACACAACATTCATCCTAACCGCACCGTCATTCATAGCCATATCATACCTGTGCTTTCATATCTGTGAAACTGCATGTTTGGTGCATATCTGTTATGCATGTGTGGGTGCATGTGTGAATGTGTGTCTTCATGTTTTACATTTATTTGCTTATTTATCATCAATGTTATCTTATTTATTTATTTATTATTATTTATTTATTTATTATTATTATCATTATTATTATTATTATTACTACTACCTTTCTATATTATAATTATTATTTATTTATTTATATATTTATTTATATATGTACGCTTATCTATTATCTATTCACCTTTTTTTCTCTTTTTTTTTTTCCTCAAGGCCTGACTAAGCGCGTTGGGTTACGCTGCTGGTCAGGCATCTGCTTGGCAGATGTGGTGTAGCGTATATGGATTTGTCCAAATGCAGTAACGCCTCCTTGAGCTACTGAAACTGAAACTGAAACTCATAGCCAGAACCTGGCTTGTTAAGTTGGAAGTCTCAAGCACAGGTGAAACAACAGAGGACTATAAATCATGTCAGGCCACCTGTGTGACCACACTTACCCCTGAGCCCTGCTGGCAAACTCCACAATGCCCTCCTTGCTGCGGTCACCTTTGTGCGTGAACGTCTGATCTCCTTTGATGCTGACAGACAAAGAAAAAAATGTATATTCAACAAAAAACAAAACAAAAAACAAACAAACAACAAAATCAGAGAACGCGGAACACAGTAGCATACATATATATATATATATATATATATATATATATATCACAGTCATGTAATATACATTCAGACACATGCACAAAGTTAACCATACACACTCACGCACACACACACTCACATACACACACACACACGGAGTTACACCACACGTCACTCTCAAACACGCAACCACAAATGTGCATACTTATGCATGCACATACACAAGCACATACACACACACACACACACACACATATGTGCAAGTTAACATGCATATCTTCCTCAAACACCCAATGCTCTTCATCTCCTGTCCCACTCACTTCTCCTCCCCACTCACCCACCCCCTGTATAATATAACGTTAAATGGAAAGATGCTAAATTGAAGATTACTCAAACTAAATATACAAAAGCACACGCATACACACACACACACACACACAAAGAGGACTCTCACAAGAGGATCGTTGGGAAGCCCCGGATGTCGAAGTGCTGGGCGACATCGGAGAAGCGAGTGGCGTCAATCTTGCCCACACGCACAGGGCTGTCCCTCAGCTCCTTGTACACCTCACGGTACACTGGCTCCAGCTTCTTGCAGTGCCCACACCACGGGGCATAGAACTGAACACAATACACACTCTTCATTACAGACTACTTCAAGCCCTGAGGGTTAACTGAGACAAAGCACGCTTTTCATTAAAAACTGCTGTACATGCACACATGTTCAATATTAGGTTCAAAGTCAAAGAAAGAAGAGATAGCAGTTGAGAATGATGACTGTGTGTGTTGAGAATGATGACTGTGTGTGTTTTGTAAAACTCTACTGGGATGTTTTACAGCACACTTGTGTACAGAATCAAGTTTTTTTCGCTGCAGTTGTCCCAAATGTTTGAAACATGATTAAGTATGGAAAAAGAGATAGGAAGCTTCTGGACTGATGACATATTTTAAATATAACAGGTAAACATTTTTTTTACAACTTACCTCAACAAACAATTGATATATGTACCTCCCGTTTACACTGACACCATGGTGTTGTTCTGCAACTTGTTCAACAGCTTGGCAATAAGTGAAAAAGTGGGAGGATATAACTTCATAAGCCATGCCGGTGCTTTTGTTTTTGTTTTGTTTTTTTCTGGATTAAGGAGCATACTATTTTCTGTACACCAGTTGGTCACTTCAGTTAGGCTTGTTTACACTCTCATCATCAATACTGCTCTAAATCTATTCCAATAGTGTCTGAATGTGTGTTGCATGACTGTGATATATATATATATATATATATATATATATATATATATATATATATATATATATATGTGCTACTGTGTTCAGCATTCTCTGATTTTGTTGTTTTTGTTTTTTGTTTTGTTTTTTGTTGAGCATACATTTTTTTCTTTGTCTGTCAGCAAGAAGAGTTATCTGCAAAGACAGAGAGAGAGAGAATGATAGAAAGGGAAGGACCGGAGACAGATGTGTGTGTGCAAGTTGGTTATCATTAAATTAATGTCT
This sequence comes from Babylonia areolata, assembly GCF_041734735.1. Lineage (NCBI taxonomy): Eukaryota > Metazoa > Mollusca > Gastropoda > Neogastropoda > Buccinidae > Babylonia > Babylonia areolata. The sequence continues at coordinate 39,217,926 of NC_134884.1, read as the reverse complement.
CTGTGTGTGTGTGTGTGTGTGTGTGTGTGTGTGTGTGTGTAGCATGAAACCCTTCATTTTTACAACAATCACGTATGTGTAGCCAACCACGTATGTGCACATACCTCCACAAGCCACATGTCATTCTCTCCTCTTGTCTCCAAAAATCTGAAACAAAATTAAAATCAAAATAACAGTGACACGTTTCATCCAGTCACTCTCAGCTGCAACAACTTGGAATAAGCATTGAGCAAACAATGTCAAGTGCGCAGTGCAACCACACATTCTTTCATTTATTTCTCATATAAAGATCTGACATAAAATTCTTAGAATTTAACATTAACAATGTTACAATATAAGAAATATGAGTATAAAGGAAATTACTTTTCTCCGCACAGACAGATAGTAGTTTGCACAGGACAGGAATGTCAGACCCCTGCCGGAGTCTGCACTAGTTGGGTTATGGTTAAGTATGTGTAATTAAATAAGATTTTATTCCATCTGTGTATGTATGCCAACTTCTTGTCTGCTTCTTTATTTTAAAATATAATCAATAACAACAACAAAGTGCATGCATTACCAGTTTCTCCTCTTCATATTAAGATAAAATAATAAGCGTTCTGGAAATGTGCAGCCTGAAGAGGCAAGTTTTAATAGCACACCTTCCCCAACAAGGACAAAGGGAGCTAAATCAGTGCAAAGAATTAGATACTTTCCTAAAACCCTTCACAAAAATGCGAGTACCTCGCCTTGTGATGAGTGTTTTTTGCTATCGTCATCCCCATGTGTAAACCATATACTGCATTCCCTTTTTATGCAAAATAAGCAGAAATCTTTAGTGATGTAAACTGTGCAGTGGAATATATGTTTCCAGCCAGTCTGCCAATTGCAGAGTGGTGTGTGTGGATGTGTGTGTGTGTGTGTGTGCGCGCGCGCGCGCGCGCACATGCTTATTCATCTTGCAGTAATTGGTGTTTCTCAGTCTTCAGTTGTTTATTATTATTATCATTATTTTTTTATGCATCAATTTCATGTCAAACAAATAATCCACAGGAGTAATTAAGACTCATTCTCTTCATGATCAATCTAAGCTTTTTATTCTTCTCTGACTGAGTTGTCTCCCATGTACTTTCCATTCCTGATGGCACACACTGTGCAGTTGTGATTTTGTCAGCTATTTCCTTACCCTCAGAAAAAAACAAACAAACTTCATATTTTTCAAACCACTTGTTTTCTTGATCAGCACTTTGTGGTCCCCCCCACCTTTTTTTTTCTTTGATGGGAGAGGGAGGGAGTGTCATCTTTGCATGTGCCACACCCCTTCCCCCACTCTGGCTCTGTATCAGAGTATAATGTTACTGTTTGGATGTCTTGGCAGTTAATATCCCCTAGCACACATACACACGCACACATACACACAATGTATATTACTTATCATGTAATCCAAATAAGCGTATTTTTTATGACTTCTTTGCTTTCTTATGTGCATGTATCATTTACAAATCGTTTTTTTTTTTCTGTTACCCTATTCGATCAATAGTAAACATATTCCAAAGCTTTGGACTTAACACTTACTGATTCAATTATATATGAAACTAATGCCCAAAATTTCAAAAGCGTATAGGAGCCCCTTCGTCATTTTTTTTTCTTCTTTTTCCTTTTAATACTGAGTTTAAGCTGCCCCAAAGTCACGCCCACTCGTTGCACTTCAGTGGTGAACCCACGTGTACAAAACAAATTTCAAAGATCGATTTCTTGCAGCGCATCATGACTTGCGTTTTCAACAAAGGCAGCGCGCATCAATTCTTGACAAGGGCGGTATGACAACAGACATTTATCACAACCTTGCAAAGTGCGAGGATTGCTGCTGGGCCAAAATCGATCGTCAGCTTTGCGGCATATAATACATACATCGAGCAGAACTGCCAAAGCTCCGAAACAGAAATCGTCTGCTCATTGTGTCACTTACCTGTAATCCAGTTCCACTTGAGCACCACAGGTCTCCAGAAAACCTGAAAAATGAAAACGACAGAAAGTAGATTCACTGACCAATAATCGGTGTTCAATTCAAGCGATTCTCGTTTTCAAGAAAGAACCATACCTGCCAAAACCACAGCCAGGACAACGAGTTTTGAGGATGGCGCCATCTTTCAACATTGCAGGACTGCAGTGAATACTACGTGCAGCTGACATGAGAAGAAAGACAGTCACAAAGAAAAAACAAGTGAATCAATAAAAAAAATTATATATATATATATATAGATATATATGAATAAATAAAGTGGACCAAATCGTAACTACACACAAGTAAACTAGCAAGCAAACAAGTAGATAAATAGAAAAAACAAATCATAATAGATACACTTCTTTTTTTTTCTTTTTCTTTTTTTTTATTGTGAATAATCTGGTCCCGCATGGGCCAGCTGTAGCCTCCATCTGTCTGTCAGTCAGTGAGCGCATGTAGTGGGCTCCGTCTAATTTCTCTCTGCTAATAAAAATAATAATAATTGTGTGTGTGTGTGTGTGTGTGTGTGTGTGTGTCAGTGTGTGTGTTGTCCCGGTGCGTGTGTGTGTGTTTTCTTCAGTTTAACGTCTGTTCACTATAAGTGTTTTTAGACGGAAAGGAGTAAAGTAGTGGATAAAGGAAAGGGAATGCATGTGAATATTAGTGTAAAAAAGGTGTTCATGTTATGTATCAGAGGAGAAGTATTGTGTGTGTGTGTGTGTGTGTGTGTGTGTGTGTGTGTGTGTGTGTGTCACTGTGTGTGTGTGTGTGTGTGCGCGTGTGTGTGTGCCACGGTGTGAGAGAGAGAGAGAGAGAGAGAGAGAGAGAGTGATTAGCGCACGTGCCAAACTGTTCTTTACTGAGGTATATAACTCCACAAGTACACTGACGACTGATGAACATCAGTCAATGAACATAGTCACTGCAGTTTGCACCGGCTGAATAAAATTGCAGTCTCTCACTGTGTGTGTGTGTCAGTGTATGTGTGCCGTGTGTGTATGTCAGTGTCAGTGTCAGCGGGCGTGCGGTGAGTACCGGCAGTGTGTAAGTCAGTGTGTGCCGGCGGCCGTGTGTGTGTGTGTGTGTGTGTATGTGTGTGTGTGTGTGCCAGTGTGTGTGTGTGTGTGTGTGTGTGTGTGAGTGCCGGCCGGCCGTCCAGTGTGTGCGTGCGTGTGCGTGCGTGCGTACGTGCGTAACTGCCGATCGACTGAGAGAGACTCCGGCAGTGAGAGAGAGAGAGACTCAGTAGAGAGAGAGACTCAGTGCCGAGAGAGACAGACAGAGAACACTGAAATGCCAGTGTTTAATGTCATTAGCCGTGAGCTCTAGTGACGGACATAGCAGGTACAAATCAGAACAAAAATGACCGGTGCCGCCGCAAAACAGATAAAATAGAACAGAAAGGAAAAACATGATTAAAGAAAACTAAACTATATTATACTAAGGCCGGATAAGCGGTACTTTGGTACTTTGTCATTTGCTTAAAAAGTCCATGTGGCAGGCAGGTACTGTGCCTTGAAACAGACGTCAGTGTCAGTGCCAGTTTCATTGACAATTAAGTGTCCGCAGAAGAGCATCCTTCCCTTCCCCCACCCACCCTCTCCCTTCCCCAGTTCCACCTTTTCAAGAGCTGGAAGCAGACAAGACTATTCAAAACTGAATGCATTGTGAAAATAATTCGATTTTTGTTTTTGTTTGTTTGTTTTTCTTTTGGGTTTTTTTTTGTGTTGTTGTTTTTTCCTTTTACAAAGTCTTTGAAATTGTTATTTTATTACTCAGAAACTTCACGGAGAACCTTTTTTTTTTTTTTTTTTGGTATTGTTGTTGTTGCTTCCCCTCAATGGGGCATAACACCGTGCGTAACGATCCCATACACAGTTGCTCCCCTTCCTCCAGCCTCGGGATTTAATTGAGCGTGGTCCTGCGGGTTGTTCAAGAATGCATGTTATGAACATGCCACTCATAACACACACACACACACACACACGCACGCACACACACAACTGGAAAAATGAAACAAACTAATTACTGCTTCACAGATTTATTCGGGTATTTCAACCAGAGTCGCAACTGATGTGAAAGGGCTCCGATGGACTGATGCCTAATCAGATAATTCCAATCAGAGAAATGTGTGTGTGCGTGCGTGCATGTGTGTGTGTGTGTGTGTGTGTGTGTGTAGAATAAACTGGCTTGAAACCATCAAAAATTGGAATAAAAGGAAACCCAGCTGCCAGTGTCAATATCATGCGGGTTTGCCAGTTGGGGTGTTGTTGTTTTTCTCACTCAGTTGCGTAGATCGATATTTTTAGACAGACATATGCTTACTATATGACAACTAATATATATATTTTTAAAAAGTGCAAAAAAAAAAGAAAAAAGAACTAAAACCCTTTAAGTATATATAAAAAATCCCAGCTTCTTTGTGGTGTGTTGACTATATGATTATTTACGCTATAAAAACACAGCAATATCAACTTAGCAAATGTTCACTTGTGCTACCATAGACATATTTATACCTACCATCAAACTGTCAATCAAAAGAAGTTACTGTAGCGTTTACTCCTTTCTTTCTTACTGTCATATCATTAATCAGCATCTATTCATGTATCTTTTGTTCACGATTTTGAGGTGTGTGTGTGTGTGTGTGTGTGTGTGTGTGTGTGTGTGTGTGTGAGGAATTCTCTTCTGTTTTTTTTTCCCCTTCATTCCTTCCTTCAAACCTTTCTCTCCTCTTTTCTTGATGTCACTGCCGCCAACGTTTCATTTTTGTGTCATGCTGTTATGAGGAGTATCTATCCATTTATATTTATTTATTTATTCATTTCTTCAATACACATATAATTTCATTCATTTATCTATTTGCTCATTCATTTACTTTTAATTTATTTTTTAATTCATTATTTTCATTCACTCATTTATTCATTTATCTATCTGTGCATCCAACCATTTATCAATTCGTCAACCAACCAACCAACCAGCTTACCAATCTATATCTATCTATGTATCCAGCTATTTATTTCTGTACTTACTTGTTCATTTTTTTTTTTGTTTTTTTTGTTTTGTTTTGTTTTTAATGTCGCCTTTTTATCAGCAAAACGTAGCAACAATTTCTCCGTCTTTTAGAAAAAATAAGATAATAAAATAGAATAAAATCACAAAGCATTCTTGTATCTTGCAGCAGCGGTCTCCCTGGCCATGCAGACCAACTCAATGGCCAGCCTGTGCTGCCTGCCAGTGCCTGCCTGCCTGCCTGCCTGCCAGGCCTTCAGATCAACCTGAGGTCGTAAGGCTTGTCCGTGAGGTTCTGGGGCACGGGCAGGTAGTCGAGGTAGTTGGGGTACTCCTTCTTGTTGAAGTGGTTGTGAGGATGCGGCAGAACCACCGCGCTGGACAAGGGGTGGTTCTGCCCGTAGCGCGGTAGGCGGTACTCTGTACTGGGGAAGCGTCTGCATGAAACACGGGGAAAGGGAAAAAGGGATGGGAAGGGCATCATCATCATCATCATCATCATGATTATCATCATCATCATCAGCAGCAGCAGCAGCAGCAGCAGCATCATCATGATTATCATCATCATCAGCAGCAGCAGCAGCAGCATCATCATCATCATGATTATCATCATCATCATCATCAGCAGCAGCAGCAGCATCATCATGATTATCATCATCATCATCATCAGCAGCAGCAGCATCATGATTATCATCATCATCATCATCAGCAGCAGCAGCATCATGATTATCATCATCATCATCAGCAGCAGCAGCATCATCATGATTATCATCATCATCATCATCAGCAGCAGCATCATCATCATGATTATCATCATCATCAGCAGCAGCAGCATCATCATGATTATCATCATCATCAGCAGCAGCAGCATCATCATGATTATCATCATCATCATCAGCAGCAGCAGCAGCATCATGATTATCATCATCAGCAGCAGCAGCATCATGATTATCAGCAGCAGCAGCAGCAGCAGCAGCAGCAGCATGATTATCATCATCAGCATCATCATGATTATCATCATCATCATCATCATCATCAGCAGCAGCAGCAGCAGAATCATAAAAAAAACCCACGCCCATCATTCACCACCACGGAAACAGTGTGAATGATGTTGCTGCTGCTAATGATGAGGATGTCAGTTTCAATTTCAGTTTCAAGGTGTCAGAGCGATCGGCCTGATCCATTTCGCCGCACAAGATCTGCAGTTGACAAAAAACAACGACAACAAAAAACCCCAAAGATAGTTGATGCCCGACCTTCGTATAAACCCAACGCACTAATCACGCCTTGAGAGTAAACCCTCGGTTTTGTGTTAAATGTGAACATAAAATAAAATAATAATAAGATAAAATGGTTTCAGTGCTTCTGCTGCTGCTGCTGCTGCTACCACTAGGCCTACTGCTGCTGTTGTTGTTGGCGTTGGTACTTCG
>NC_134884.1:39189003-39206503 GCF_041734735.1 Babylonia areolata | reverse complement strand
GGCAAGGCAAGGCAAGGCAAGGCAAGGCAGCAAGGCAAGGCAAGGCAAGGCAAGGCAAGGCAAGGCAAGGCAAGGCAGCAAGGCAAGGCAAGGCAAGGCAAGGCAAGGCAAAAAATTTATTTCTTGTGCCCCGTGGGGGCACACATACTGCTGGTGAATGTGGACATTCTGTTTAACCTTTATTTTTCACATTTTGAATGTTATCGTTTGAAATGTAGGAGAGGAGGGGGAGAGGATGGGGGTCGGGGGTCGGGGGTGTGGGGGTGTGTGTGAATGGTGAGTTGGGGCGGGGGGTGGGGGGTGGGGGATGGGGGGGACAGGGTACATGAACGATGGAATCAAAGGTGAATATTTGAAGTAAGATATAAATACTACAATTAAAGAAGATTTACTTAAAAGGCTTTGTGATTTGATAAGTCCTCAATATCTAACAAGAGAAACAACTGATAATGAATGTAAAAAAAAAAAAAAAAACGAAAAAAAAACCCATCAATCTTGTGATGACACACTTTCGTGCGGGTAAAGCTTCATCAACTCAGAAAAAACTGTCACAGCCTTGAAACAAAATAATGCACTTGATACTGGGAGCAATATTTAGTCCGTAATGAATTTGATAATAGACTGAAAATTGACTTCAAAACAGGTCCTTGAAACGGACCTAAGTCTGGGAGAGTCCACTGACGAGGTTTTAGAGTAGACTGGAAGAACTTATATAAAAGACTCTTTCTAGCATGTCTTTGTCATGAGGAAAAATCGGACGTTCCATTCCTCTCTTATTTGTGTGTGTGTGTGTGTGTGTGTGTGTGTGTGTGTGTGTTTCTTTATTTGTGTGTGCTTATGTTGTTGTTGGTAATTCATTTATTCATGTACTCTATTTTGCTTACGACGGGCGCAACAGCCGAGTGGTTAAAGCGTTGGACTTTCAATCTGAGGGTCCCGGGTTCGAATCTCGGTAACGGCGCCTGGTGGGTAAAGGGTGGAGATTTTTCCGATCTCCCAGGTCAACATATGTGCATCATGCCTGCTTATGCCTGAACACCCTTCGTGTGTATACGCAATCAGAAGATCAAATACGAGAGTTAAAGATCCTGTAGTCCATGTCAGTGTTCGGTGGGTTATGGAAACAAGAACATACCCAGCATGCACCCCCCGAAAACGGAGTATGGCTGCCTGCATGGCGGGGTGAAAACGGTCATACACGTAAAAGCCTACTCGTGTGCATACGAGTGAACGTGGGAACTGAAGCTCACGAACGAAGAAGAAGAAGAAGAAGAAGAATTTTGCTTGCACTCACTACTGGGGGTTGAGCTGGTCATTCCTCACCAGCTGCCGTATATGGTTTTTCACACTCTCTTCGTCTTCCGGCTGCCTGCCTTTATAGTTGGGTCTGCACACATACACACGCACACACACACACACACACACACAAACACGCACACACACACACACACGCACGCACACACGCATGCATACATACATACATACATACTCACATACAATGAGTGTACAGGATGTCAGAATATAATGCACATGTAAAAAAAAAAATAAAAAAAAACCCACAAAAAACAACAAAAAACAAAACAAAAAAACAAGAAAAAAAAACCCACATTCATTTGTATTGTTGTGATTTGTGTTATGGTAGTGTATAACTAGTTTTCAGCATTGTGGTTCTTGTTATAGATATTCTATTAATTTCTTTCTCTTGTTGTTTTTTTCACTTATTTTCATTGCACGTGAGCACACATGCATACCCCCCCCCCACACACACACACAAACACAAGCAAACAATACACAAAAACAAACAACAAAACACATTCAAACAAACCGTCAAACATAACAAACACAAAGACACACAAATAACACACACAAACAAGCACGAAGTATATGCGAATCGGCAAAAAAAAAAAAAAAAATCATTCCTTTACACAGTCTTTTCAACACTAAATGAACTAGGAATGTACACAGTCTCTCTGAACTTTAGTATCACGAGTCGGTACCAAAATCGTTCCACACTCTAGTGAGCAGCATTGCGTGTACTAGAATACTTAAGACTGAGAGGCCAAAGTAGAGCGTCTGACACATACTTTTTGACTCACTTGTGTAAACAAAGTGAGTCTATGTTTTAACCCGGTGTTCGGTTGTGTGTGTGTGTGTGTGTGTGTGTGTGTGTGTGTGTGTCCGTGTGTTTGTGTGTCCGTGGTAAACTTTAACATTGACATTTTCTCTGCAAATACTTTGTCAGTTGACACCAAATTTGGCATAAAAATAGGAAAAATTCAGTTCTTTCCAGTCATCTTGTTTAAAACAATATTGCACCTCTGGGATGGGCACAAAAAATATAAAAGAAGCCTAATTATATGCAAACTGCATTTACTGTTATATTTTTATTTTTTGTATTCTCTAAACTTGGCACTTTGACCTCTTATTCTGACACAACAACAAGAGGAGTCATTATTATCATTTTTTGTTCAAACAGGAACTTCTTTTGCTAAGCATGGAATTTTTATTTATTTTGCAAACGTTTTGGTGCAGATAGTAAAAAAAGGGAAATTACTCTGTAATTAATGCTAGGGGACTTAATTTATCACAAGTGAGTCTTGAAGGCCTTGCCTCTCTTGTTTTTATTCTAATCATCTCATCATCATCATTATATAAAATCATAACCATCGTCATTATTTGCGTAATATAAGGATTCTTCTCCTTCTTCTGATTATAATCATCAGTATGATTATTAATATCATTTGTAGTAGTAGTAGGAGGAGGAGGAGGAGGAGAAGTAGCACCATCATCATTACGATAATGATTATCATAATCATCATCATCGCGATCATGATTAGGATGATGACAAGTATTGTTATCATCAGTTGTTATCATCACCATCACCATAATCAGTAGTAGTAGAAGCAGCATCAGTAGTAGCAGTAGCAGCAGCAACAGCAGTAGTAGGAGGAGGAGGAGGAGCAGCAGCAACAGTACCAATAGTAGTAGTAGCAGCAACAGCAGCAGCAGTAGTAGTAGTAGTAGTAGCATCACCATCACCATCATCACGTCCTCCTCCTCCTCCTCGTCATCATCATCATCAACATCATCATCCTCACTTCTGTCTGGATGGAGTCTCTCACACTTACCGGATTTTCCGGAACAGCTTTTCCGGGTGAAAAGAGTTGTGAGGGAAAGGGACGTGCTCAACGCGGGGCCATACCTGCAACAGAAACAACACTATTTGTATTTGTATTGTATTTGTATTGCTTTTTATCACAACAGATTTCTCTGTGTGAAATTCGGGCTGCTGCACACGGGACCTCGGTTTATCGTCTCATCCGAATGACTAGCGCCCAGACCACCACTCAAGGTCTTGTGGAGGGGGAGGAAATATCGGCGGCTGAGCCGTGATTCGAACCAGCGCGCTCAGATTTTCTCGCTTCCTAGTCGGACGCGTTACCTCTAGGCCATCACTCCACTAGGCAATGTAATGTGCACTGAAAGGAGCGCTACATCTCTCCACAAAACACACGGCCCTTCTCCTTACCCAGTCCGGATAACAGTTTGAATGAAGAAGAAGAAGGAGGAGGAGGAGGGGGAGGGGAAGGGGGAGGAGTAGGACGGGGACGGGGGAGGAGAAGTAGGAGGAGGAGGGGGAGGGGAAGGGGGAGGAGTAGGACGGGGACGGGGGAGGGGAAGTAGGAGGAGGAGGAGGGGGAGGGGAAGGAGTAGGACGGGGGAGGGGGAGGAGTAGGAGGAAGAAGTAGGGGAGGGGAAGTGGGAGGAGGAGGGGGAGAGGAAGGGGGAGGAGGGGGAGGAGGTGAAGGAGGAGGAGGGGGAGGGGAAGGGGGCAAGAGGAGGAGGACAAGGAGGAGAAGAAGAAAAAGAAGGAGGAGGCGGAGGAGGAACACGAGTGGGCCTTTACGTGTATGACCGTTTTTACCCCGCCATGTAGGCAGCCTTCGTATTCTAAATGGAAAGAGAAGAAGGAAGGAAAACTGAAAAATGATAAGGGGGGCAAGAAGAAGAGGGAGAAGAGAAGGAGGAAGAGAAGAAGAAGAAGAACAACAACAACAACAACAACTACAGAGAGTGAGATTCGAACCTATGCGGCTCAAAGTCTCTGTTTCCTTGGAGGACGCACCACCACCACCACCAACAACAACAACAACACAATACTAGCGAGGTTGAGATTCGAGCCTTCGTATTCTTAATGGAAAGAGAAGAAGGAAGGAAAACAGAAAAATGATAAGGGGGGCAAGAAGAAGGAGAAGAGGAAAAGGAGGAGAAGAAGAAGAAGAAGAAGAAGAGGAGGAGGAGGAGAAGAATGAGAAGAAGAAGAACAACAACAACAACAACAAAAACAACAACAAAACTACAGAAAGTGAGATTCGAACCTATGCGGCTCAAATTCTCTGTTTCCTTGGAGGACGCACCACCACCACCACCACCACCAACAACAACAACAACAACACCAACACAATACTAGCGAGGTTGAAATTCGAGCCTTCGTATTCTTAATGGAAAGAGGAGAAGGAAGGAAAACAGAAAAATGATAAGGGGGGGGGGGGGGGGGGGGGGGGGGGGGGGGAGAGAAGAAGAAGGAGAAGAGGAAGAGAAGGAGGAGGAGAAGAACAACAACAACAACAAAAACAACAAAACTACAGAAAGTGAGATTCGAACCTATGCGGCTCAAATTCTCTGTTTCCTTGGAGGACGCACCACCACCACCACCACCACCAACAACAACACAATACTAGCGAGGTTGAGATTCGAGGCTTTGTATTCTTAATGGAAAGAGAAGAAGGAAGGAAAACAGAACAATGATAAGGGGGGCAAGAAGAAGAAGGAGAAGAGGAAGAGGAGAAGGAGGAGGAGGAGGAGAACAACAAAACAACAACAAACTACAGAAAGTGAGATTCGAACCTATGCGGCTCAAAGTCTCTGTTTCCTTGGAGTACGCACCACCACCACCACCACCACCAACAACAACAACACAATACTAGCGAGGTTGCGATTCGAGCCTGCGTGGCTCCGTATTTGTATTTGTATTTCTTTTTATCACAACATATTTCTGTGAAATTCGGGCTGCTCTCCCAAGGGAGAGCGTGTCGTTACACTACAGCGCCACCCATTTTTAAAATATTTTTTTCCGACGTGCAGTTTTTTTTTGTTTTGTTTTTTTGTTTTTACTATCGAAATGGATTTTTCTCCAGAATTCTGCCAGGAACAACCCTTTTGTTGCCGTGGGATCTTTTACGTGCAGTATTCTACAGAGAAACACACCACACCAAACACACCTTGGCTTCAGGCATCTGACCTCTCCTGGCCACCACTTTCTGGTACTCAAAGGGTCCGCCTGTCTCCCGTTGACCCATCCATGTCTGGCGAACCATGTCTGGCCGGGGTTCGAACGTTTCCCTGCCCTTGTCTGGAGGGGGCTGTAACGTAACTCAGCGAACAGAGACGTGGACATTGAAGAGAGCGACTCTACACATCAGGTTTTTTTTTTGTTTTTTTTACCAGAACAGTTACTGTGTTTTTCTTGTTGTCTTTATTTGGAAACGGTGTGTGTGTGTGTGTGTGTGTGTGTGTGTGTGTGTGTGTGTGTGATCATCTGACGAACACACTGGCACCCATATCTGTGGACAGCCCCCCCCCCCCACCTCCTCTCTCTCTCTTTCTCATTTCCTCTGAAACACACACACACACACAAACACACACACACAAACACACATTCCACCCCACCCACCCATACACACAAACACCACCTCCTCTCGACTAAAATGACTCATCAAAAGGACCCCCACCCTCCCTTGTTACTCCTTATTCATCATCATTATCGTCGTCATCATCAGTATCATCATCATCATCATCATCGTTATTGTCATTATTTACCACTGACAACAGCAAAGTGAGAGCTGTTTGATCAATGGTTTCTCCATTGCAGTGGAAAGTCATCAACAGCTTAGTCTTTTGTGAAAGACAATGACTATCAAAACTAGGAGGCAAGCTTGCACTGGCACTTGGTGCTGCTGCCTTGGGGAGGGGGGACTGGGTGAGCGGGGGGGGGGGGGGGGGGGGGGGGGGCTGGCCTTTGGGAACCATCCCCCCCAACGCCGACTGTCCTAAAGCCTACTTACCCTAAAAAGTGGGGATGTATGTAACTTGGGCAAGACACTCTCCACTATAATCGAATTCTAGCCCATTATATCTGGGACAGCAGTTGTTTCCTCTGCTGTTCTGATGGTCAGCCGGACACGACTATCTATCATACTTCTTCTTCTTCTGCGTTCGTGGGCTGCATCTCCCATGTTCACTCTTTATATACACGAGTGGGCCTTTACGTGTATGACCGTTTTTACCCCGCCATGTAGGCAGCCACACGGGGGTGTGCATGACGGGTATGTTCTTGTTTCCATAACCCACCGAAGGCTGGCATGGATTACAGGATCTTTAACGTGCGTATTTGATCTTCTGCTTGCGTATACACACGAAGGGGGTTCAGGCACTAGCAGGTCTGCACATATGCTGACCTGGGAGATTGGAAAAATCTCCAACCTTTAACCCACCAGGCGCCGTTACCGAGATTCGAACCCGGGACCCTCAGATTGAAAGTCCCACGGGTTTAATATTAACCAATCGGCTGTTGCGCCCGTCAGACTATCATACTATTGACCGGGAGGCGCCTGGGACAGCAGTTGCTTCCTCTGCTGTTCTGATGGTCTATTTAGTCGGACATGACCGACTGTCATACTACTGACCAGGGGACGCGGCATATTAGGCCTGTAGGCGAGCTGTGAGTTGGTCTTCCACTGGTAGTGACGGCTAAACTGGTCCTTGAGCTCTGGCGTCAGCACTCCATAAGGGGTGGTGTACACCTGATGGGGTGCGGACCCCTCCGCCTTCAGTTGGAAGGGAGGGGGTTTGGGGTCGCGTGCCTCTTCCGCTGTGGGTATTGTGACGTATCTGACAGACAGTCACACACACACACACACACACACACACACACACAAAAGGTAAAAAAAAAAAAAAAAAAAAGAAGAGTGAATCACATTGTCTGTAGGCATTCGACGTATCTTACAGACACAGTAACAAAGTGAAACACAATCTCTGTAGGTATTCTGACGTATCATGACAGACACAGTGACAAAGTGAAACACATTCTCTGTAGGTATTCTGACGTATCATGACAGACACAGTAACAAAGTGAAACACATTCTCTGTAGGTATTCTGACGTATCATGACAGACACAGTGACAAAGTGAAACACATTCTCTGTAGGTATTCTGACGTATCATGACAGGCACAGTAACAAAGTGAAACACAACCTCTGTAAGTATTCTGACGTATCATGACAGACACAGTAACAAAGTGAAACACAATCTCTGTAGGTATTCTGACGTATCATGACAGACACAGTAACAAAGTGAAACACATTCTCTGTAGGTATTCTGACGTATCATGACAGACACAGTAACAAAGTGAAACATTCTCTGTAGGTATTCTGACGTATCATGACAGAAACAGTGACAAAGTGAAACATTCTCTGTAGGTATTCTGACGTATCATGACAGACACAGTAACAAAGTGAAACACATTCTCTGTAGGTATTCTGACGTATCATGACAGACACAGTAACAAAGTGAAACACATTCTCTGTAGGTATTCTGACGTATCATGACAGACACAGTAACAAAGTGAAACACAATCTCTGTAGGTATTCTGACGTATCATGACAGACACAGTAACAAAGTGAAACACATTCTCTGTAGGTATTCTGACGTATCATGACAGACACAGTAACAAAGTGAAACACAATCTCTGTAGGTATTCTGACGTATCATGACAGACACAGTAACAAAGTGAAACACAATCTCTGTAGGTATTCTGACGTATCATGACAGACACAGTAACAAAGTGAAACACAATCTCTGTAGGTATTCTGACGTATCAAGACAGACACAGTAACAAAGTGAAACACATTCTCTGTAGGTATTCTGACGTATCATGACAGGCACAGTAACAAAGTGAAACACATTCTCTGTAGGTATTCTGACGTATCATGACAGGCACAGTAACAAAGTGAAACACAATCTCTGTAGGTATTCTGACGTATCATGACAGACACAGTAACAAAGTGAAGCACAATCTCTGTAGGTATTCTGACGTATCATGACAGACACAGTAACAAAGTGAAACACAATCTCTGTAGGTATTCTGACGTATCATGACAGACAGTAACAAAGTGAAACACATTCTCTGTAGGTATTCTGACGTATCATGACAGACACAGTAACAAAGTGAAACATTCTCTGTAGGTATTCTGACGTATCATGACAGAAACAGTGACAAAGTGAAACACATTCTCTGTAGGTATTCTGACGTATCATGACAGACACAGTAACAAAGTGAAACACATTCTCTGTAGGTATTCTGACGTATCATGACAGACACAGTAACAAAGTGAAACACAATCTCTGTAGGTATTCTGACGTATCATGACAGACACAGTAACAAAGTGAAACACAATCTCTGTAGGTATTCTGACGTATCATGACAGACACAGTAACAAAGTGAAACACATTCTCTGTAGGTATTCTGACGTATCATGACAGACACAGTAACAAAGTGAAACACAATCTCTGTAGGTATTCTGACGTATCATGACAGACACAGTAACAAAGTGAAGCACAATCTCTGTAGGTATTCTGACGTATCATGACAGACACAGTAACAAAGTGAAACACATTCTCTGTAGGTATTCTGACGTATCATGACAGACACAGTAACAAAGTGAAACAATCTCTGTAGGTATTCTGACGTATCATGACAGACACAGTAACAAAGTGAAACACATTCTCTGTAGGTATTCTGACGTATCATGACAGACACAGTAACAAAGTGAAACACAATCTCTGTAGGTATTCTGACGTATCATGACAGACACAGTAACAAAGTGAAGCACAATCTCTGTAGGTATTCTGACGTATCACGACAGACACGGTAACAAAGTGAAACACAATCTCTGTAGGTATTCTGACGTATCAAGACAGACACAGTAACAAAGTGAAACACATTCTCTGTAGGTATTCTGACGTATCATGACAGACACAGTAACAAAGTGAAACACATTCTCTGTAGGTATTCTGACGTATCATGACAGACACAGTAACAAAGTGAAACACATTCTCTGTAGGTATTCTGACGTATCATGACAGACACAGTAACAAAGTGAAACACATTCTCTGTAGGTATTCTGACGTATCATGACAGACACAGTAACAAAGTGAAACACAATCTCTGTAGGTATTCTGACGTATCATGACAGACACAGTAACAAAGTGAAACACATTCTCTGTAGGTATTCTGACGTATCATGACAGACACAGTAACAAAGTGAAACACAATCTCTGTAGGTATTCTGACGTATCATGACAGACACAGTAACAAAGTGAAACACATTCTCTGTAGGTATTCTGACGTATCATGACAGACACAGTAACAAAGTGAAACATAATCTCTGTAGGTATTCTGACGTATCATGACAGACACAGTAACAAAGTGAAACACAATCTCTGTAGGTATTCTGACGTATCATGACAGGCACAGTAACAAAGTGAAACACAATCTCTGTAGGTATTCTGACGTATCATGACAGACACAGTAACAAAGTGAAACACAATCTCTGTAGGTATTCTGACGTATCATGACAGGCACAGTAACAAAGTGAAACACAATCTCTGTAGGTATTCTGACGTATCATGACAGACACAGTAACAAAGTGAAACACAATCTCTGTAGGTATTCTGACGTATCATGACAGACACAGTAACAAAGTGAAACACATTCTCTGTAGGTATTCTGACGTATCATGACAGACACAGTAACAAAGTGAAACACAATCTCTGTAGGTATTCTGACGTATCATGACAGACACAGTAACAAAGTGAAACACAATCTCTGTAGGTATTCTGACGTATCATGACAGACACAGTGACAAAGTGAAACACAATCTCTGTAGGTATTCTGACGTATCATGACAGACACAGTAACAAAGTGAAACACAATCTCTGTAGGTATTCTGACGTATCATGACAGACACAGTAACAAAGTGAAACACAATCTCTGTAGGTATTCTGACGTATCATGACAGACACAGTAACAAAGTGAAGCACAATCTCTGTAGGTATTCTGACGTATCATGACAGACACAGTAACAAAGTGAAACACAATCTCTGTAGGTATTCTGACGTATCATGACAGACACAGTAACAAAGTGAAACACAATCTCTGTAGGTATTCTGACGTATCATGACAGGCACAGTAACAAAGTGAAACACAATCTCTGTAGGTATTCTGACGTATCATGACAGACACAGTAACAAAGTGAAACACAATCTCTGTAGGTATTCTGACGTATCATGACAGACACAGTAACAAAGTGAAACACATTTTCTGTATGTATTGTAAGGTTTCTTAAAGATAATGACAAAAAAAAAAAAAAAAAGAAAAAAAAAGAAACACCATTTCTGAAGGTATTGTGTTGTATCTGAAAGGCACAGGAAAAAAAAAAGCGAAACATCTTCTCTGTAGATACTGTGTGACTTATCACCAAGAAAAAAAAAAAAGAGAGTAGAACACCATCTGTATGGGTATTCTGGCGTATCTGAAAAACACATGGGGGGGGAGAAGCGCATTCTCTGTAGATATGGCGACGGAAGTGATATAAAGTACAAGGGTGTGTGTGTGTGTGTGGGTGGGGGGGGGGGGGTGGAACACCCGTTGGGTATTTGTAACGAACGTGAACGACACTGAGCAAAAAATGTGTTTAGGAAAAAACAAAAAAACAAAAACAAAAAAACGCGAAGAAAGGGGTGGTATGGGGTTGGGGGTGTAAGGGGGGTTGGGGTGTGTGTGTGTGTGGGGGGGGGGGGGATGGAGAAAAATAGCGGCAGGAAGGGGTGGGGATGATGACAGGATTGAGGAAGAGGATCGGTGGAGGAGGAGGAGGAGGTGGAGGAGGTGGAGGTGGAGGAGGAGGAGGGTGAGGTGGAAGAGCGGGGCGAGGAGAAATGGTATGTGAAGAAGAGGAGGACACGTAGAAAAGAACCTTAGGGGGGTGGGGGTGGGAGGGGGAGGGGGAAGGGGGTGGTGGGAGTGGAGGATGGAGGAAGAGAAAATTGAAGAGAAGAATAAAGGGAAACAGAAAGGGGAGGGAGCGGAGGGGAGGGGAGGGGGGCTGGGGGGAGAAGAACAAGGAGGGGGGAGGGAGGGGGGTGGGGGGGGGAGAGAGAGAAGCAGGAAGAGGAGGAGGAGGAGTAGGAGGAGGCGAAGTGTGAGTGGAAGAGGGAGGCTGAGTACTAGAAGAAGAACACATAAAAACAAGATCAAGAGAACAATACCTTACCCCACCCCCACCCCCTTCAAAAAAAAAAAAAAAAAAAAAGTAATGCCATGTACAATACAGTACAATGAAGTTATATAATCTAGTTCCTGCCATACAATAATATTAAAAAAGCCAATAAAAAAGAAAAGAAAAAAAAGCCAAAGTACACGGTTTAACCCTTTCACCGCCAAGCTCGCATTTATGCACAGGCGTGGTAGAGGACCCATGTCACTGAAAGGTGACCATTCATTGGTCTATTATCCATGAACCTACTGCTATTAATGTTCGGTGGTAGGATAGGCCATATTTTCTACACATCACATGGGGAATCCCCAGCTATTCTTAGCCACTGTCTTTTCTGTGTTATACCACAAGGGAATTTTGTACACTAAAATTGACTAGCGGCGAAAGGGTTAATACAATGTCAGGCAAAGCGATACAACAAAAATACAGTACTATCCAAACAATGCTACACACTACACGGTACACTATAGCAACATTGCAATACATTTCAAAACAATGCCATACATTTAAAAAAAAAAAAAAAAAAAAAAAAAGGTCCATACTATGCAATACAACACAATGCACCACAAAGCAACACAACACAATGCAACGCAAGGCAAGGCAAGGCAACGCAAGGCAGTGCAACACAACGCAACGCAACGCAACGCAACAGATTTACCTGCTGAGGTTCAAATCTGGTTGGTATTTTCTCGTGCCTTGCCGACGGTCTATTCGTTCTGACGGAGCAGGCCGGAGTTGACACAACAAAGACATTTTTTTTTCTCTCTTTTTTTCTTCCTTGAAGTCTGTCTTGTTTTAAATCTGCTGTTCAGATTATAAAGTTAAAGTCACAAATGTGACACCATTTTCGTCTTGTGTGTGTGTGTGTGTGTGTGTGTGTGCGTGCGTGCGTGCGTGTGTGTGTCCTAATACGCGGTTTCCCCTCGACGGGGATGGCGTTTGCCAAGATCAAGTCTAGTCAGGTGCAAAATCTTTGTTTCTTCTTCTTCATTATCCTCCCTGGTTTCTCTTTTTGTTGTTGTTTTTGATTGATTTTTTTTTTTAAAGGCTGGCTCTCTCTCTTCAGCTGTCCTTACTATTTAATTCCACTGTATTTCTTTTTGTCTCTTTTCTTTTCCTCCTTCTTCTTCTTTCCTTCACAGCTTTCCACTTGGACGTCGATATTCTTGAAGAAACAAATGCTCCCTTTACACTTTATTTACTCGTGTTTTTCTTTTTTCTTTTTCTTTTTTTTAATCCACTCGTGTGGTTTTTGTGGGGGTTTTGTTGTTGCTGCTTTCCACTCAAAAAGGGGTTTCTTTCTCACCTCCTGCTAAGTATTTCCTTCTCCTTCCCTCTTGTTAAAAAAAACCGTACTTCTTTCACACTCTTTCCAAATCCCAACGATGTGTTTTCAGCTGCTGATGTGGCGATGCCATTTTGTGTCAGCAGTTTGATCCAGTTTCGTCAAGTGAGAGAGTATCCGTCTGCCAACGTATGAAGCCGATACAAAGAGCACCACTAATTGCACAAAAACAAGCACAAACAATCTGACAGATGTCTGGCTGATTCAATACTTTTTCTTTTCTTTTTTGCCGGCACGTTTATCCAGAGGGGAAGAATTGTAGCCTAATTGAAGATAAGTATGTCTTGACGATTTTCTTCCCCCCAGCTCTGTGTGAGGCCTGGGTCTGTTTTGTTTCTTTGGTGGCTGGTTGTGTTTTGTTGTTGTTTTTTTCCTCTCCCAAACGACGATGCTGGTGAAACTGGAAGTCAGACAGAATCACGAAGCTGACGTCTCTGCGCCTTTGTGGCCTATCAGTTGACGTCACTGTGAAGGAGAGTGGGATTGTGACGTACTGGAAGGCTTTATCGTCATCTTGGGTTCTGTCATGAAATGCATGTATGGGCCACAGAACAATAACACGCTATTATTATTATTTTTTATTATTATATTATTTTTTTTTTAAACTAGATTGATTGTAACACACACAAAGTAAGATCCAGTAAAATAGATCAATAAATAAATGATAAAGAAAGAAAGAAAGAAAGAAAAAGTGGGGGAAAAAAAAGTGTTTCGAGCGCGCGAACAGTAGCAGCCAAAACCAGAACAGCGAATGTAAAACGCAGTGTGACACAGTTTCGAACACACTTTTCGAAACATTTAAGCATTTCTTTTCACATTAATTTTATCAGGATCTGTGTCTGCCTTTCTGTCTGTCAGGTCATTGTATTTGTTCTTCGTGCCTATGGTACTTGTTTGTACCTGCTTGTTTATCTTGTGATTCATTTCTGACTGGTATTTGTCTCGTGTGTGTGTGTGTGTGTGTGTGTACTCTCAGTGTAACGTCTTCCACTTTAAGTGATGTTAGTGTGTGTGTGTGCGCGCGCGCGATCGTGTGTGTGTGTGTGTGTGTGCACGCGCGCGCACTTGCGTGCTTGTATGTGTTGATGCGTGTACTTATGTGTGCGTATGAAGAAATGATAATGTATAAAGAAAGGATTAAACATAAAAGTGCAATCGACACTATGTAAAAACTAAATCAACAAAGATTAGCATACTGAAAAAGAAAGAAGATGCAAGTAGGGATCCAATAGTTCAGTGTGTGTGTGTGTGTGTGTGTGTTAATTTGTGTGTGCGTGCGTGTGTGTGTGTGTGTGTGTGCGCGCGCACGAGTGTGTGTGTGTGCGTGTGCGCGCGCACGAGTGTATGTGTGTGTGTGTGTGCGCGCGCACGAGTGTGTGTATGTGTGTGCGTGCGCATGTGTGTGTATTTGTGTTTCTCTTTTTTCGTCACAACAGACTTCTCTGTGTGAAATTCGGGCTGCTCTCCTCAGGGAGAGCGCGTCGCTACACTGAGAGCTCCACCCATTTTTTTTGTATTCATTCCTGCGAGCAGTTTTATTTGTTTTTCCTATCGAAGTGGATTTTTCTACAGAATTTTGCCAGGCACAACCCTTTTGTTGCCGTGGGTTCTTTTACGCGCGCTAAGTGCATGCTGCACACGGGACCTCGGTTTATCGTCTCATCCGAATGACTAGCGTTCAGACCACCACTCAAGGTCCAGTGGAGGGGAAGATAATATCGGCGGCTGAGCCGTGATTCGAACCAGCGCGCTCAGATTCTCTTGCTTCCAATGTGGATTCGTTACCTCTAGGTCATCACTCCACCTTGTGTGTGCGCGCGCGCGAGCGTGTGTGTGTGTGTGTGTGTGTGTGTGCGTGCGTTTGTGTATGTGTGTGTGTGTGTGTGTGTGTTTGCGTGTGTGTGTGTCGGTGCCGGTGTCTGTTGTCTACCTGTGTTACAAAAGCATGAGATAAAAACTAACAAAACAAAACAAAAAAAAACTTAATCAAACCAAACCAAACCAAACAGCAACAACCATCATCCCAGTTGTGACTGAACACAGGTGGACCAATGCCACGTGAATCACGTGTCTCTCTACTTCCCTGCAGAAATAGGACCGTCAGCTAGAAGGTGTTGTGTGTGTGTGTGTGTGTGTGTGTGTGTGTGAGCACGTGCAAAGTATTTGTACGTGTGAATGCATGCGCTTGGGTGTTTGAATGTGTCACACAATGTTCGTCACATCGCTCACTCACACAGTGATTTTTCGGCAGTTGACAGAGATACAACCCAGAAATAAATTTGAATTGATTTAATAAACAGTGTTAACTTATTGACTCACTCACAAATTCTCTCATATTGCTCACACCATCATTACAGTACCACTATTCCTATTAATCATAAACAAAAGTGTCCACCATCTGCCCACAGGATTGTCAAAGCACGTCTCACAAGAACAACATAAAGTGTCCAGAACCGACGAACTAAAATCAGTCACGTGGTCCTGCTCGCTGATCCATAGAAGGAAAGGTGGGATGGAGAAAAATCAATGTGGAAGGGGGGAAAAAAAGGGATGTGTGGGTCAGAGAAGGGATGGATGACACAGGACGTTGAAGACACTGGAAACACAGACGACATCAGAGGCGTAGGGGCGAAGACGTACCGAGCCGAAGAAAGGAGGTGGTAGCAATGCACAAGCAAACAAGTCTGCACAACACACCCGCCGAAATTTTTTTTTGGATTGATGTGGATACTTATATAGGGCCTATCGTCGGTCAGAGACCAAGCTCTTAGCGCTTTACATACACGGGGACATTTGCACCACAGGCTGCCTACCTGGGTAGAGCCGACTGATGGCTGCCACTGGGCGCTCATCATTCGTTTCCTGTGTCATTCAATCAGATTTCAGACGCACACGCATACACACTCAGACAGACATGTAACATTTTACGTGTATGACCGATTTTATTTATTTACCCCGCCATGTAGGCAGCCATACTCCGTTTTCGGGGGTGTGCATGCTGGGTATATTCTCGTTTCCATAACCCACCGAACGCTGACATGGATTACAGGATCTTTAACGTGCGTATTTGATATTCTGCGTGCGCATACACACGAAGGGGGTTCAGGCACTAGCAGGTCTGCACATATGTTGACCTGGGAGATCGGAAAAATCTCCACCCTTTACCCACCAGGTGCACCGAGATTCGAACCCAGGACCCTCAGATTGAAAATCCAGTGCTTTAACCATTCGGCTATTGCACCCGAAATCTAAGTACGCAAGCATTACGTTATATGTATTGTTGTGGCAGTGCACTCCTGTTGACCTCCCCCACTGCGAATGCCAATATTTCACAAATTTAAACAGTTGAAATTACAGTCATCTCTTGAACGAACACCTTTACTGTCTGATGATTAATAGATCTGGTCTTCTTCTTCCACACACAGATCTAAAGGGATTTACATATCATAATACCAATCAATAACTGTCACTTCCTCTCACAACTCTACTCATAAAATTTACTGTTAGTGTTATATCAATTCACTTTACTCCTAGCAACTCAAATAATAATAAAACTCAAAACTCTGTTCATTAACAAGGAAAGAAACCAGATAACCGGAACACTGAACAAACATGAAAAACAGTTATCATACGCTTCAAATATTTCATACGATTAAATTCACAGTTTATCAAAACAGATAACAAGATACCCCAAATTTACTGTGAATATCCTCCTGTAGCAAGAGGCTAAGGTTCCTAGGCTGCTGAAGCCTTACAAGGATCCCATCACCAAATAAGATACCCCATCTAGATCTACCGGTGCTGAGCATGGAACAGTTTGCATCGCTAACCAAACGAATGGTCCGTTGTCACAAGATTACTTTATAAAGAGCTCATTTTGAAAACAGACAAACAAAAAAAGACACAGTAAACTACATGAATTTCACTCAACTGGAGACAGATGCTTTCTTCCTCACTCACACACAAACAACCACAACATGTTTGGCGCCGGAAACAAAACCAGTCCGTTGAAGGTGGTGGCCATTCTCCACAAAACCCAGAAAGTCCTACACTCCCTCTGCAAAAGCAGAAAAAGTGAGATCGACCGTGACAGTAAGCATGCATGCTTATTGTGTGTGTGTGTGTGTTTGTGTGTGTGCGTGAGTGAACAGTCCTGAAGCAAAGCGTCTGACACGATGTTCAGCTCGTGAATCACGTGAGAGAAAGAGAGAGAGAGAGAGAGTCTGTGTGTGTATGTGTGTGGCGTGGTGTGGTGTGTGTGTATGTGTGTGTGTGGTGTGGTGTGTGTGTGTATGTGTGTGCGTAAAAAAAAATGTGACGAAAGAACAAAAAAACAACAACAATTAAACATCCCAGTTGTGACTGAACACAGATTGGACAGAGAGTCTGTGCTGTGACGTTTAGCACGTGATTTACGTGTCTCTGACATTACATGCAGGAAAGGTGTGCGTGCGTGTGTGTGTGTGTGTGTCTGTCTGTCTGTCTGTGCAGAGTGGGCAGAAGTGTCAGGGAGGGGCAAGGGGTCTTGGGAAGGGAAAGTGGGGGTATGAAGGGGAATGTGAAGGGGGAGACAGGACCTATGGCCTTTATTTTCCAGTCGGCTGTCGGGAGATCCTTTGTGTGCTCCAGTCTTTTGTGAATTTGATCCTGCCAGCTCTTCTCTGGATGTACGAACAAATTTGAATTTTTTTTTTTTTTTTTAATATTTTTTTAAAAGAAATGGGCAGTTTCTGTTGAGTTTCTTTTCAGATCCAGCTGTC
>NC_134884.1:39181503-39186503 GCF_041734735.1 Babylonia areolata | reverse complement strand
TGCGTGTATATTGTGTGCGCGTGTGTGTCAGAATCATAGTGAAAGTCTTTTTTTGTTGTTGTTCAAATATAGTAAATTGAATCAGCAAGAATTGCAATTAGTGACACCCACCCCCACATCCCCCTCCCCCTCCCTCAAGACCACCCTCCCCCTTTCCCCGCCCCCCACACAGAAGGTGATCATGAGTGGCTGAATCCCAAAAGAGCACGAAAAAACACGAATGGGAATTCCCTCCTTAATTGACCACCCATCCCTCAGGAAAAAAAAACAAAAAAAAAACACACACACAAAAAATCATCGTGCTGTCATCATACGTGTGTCCTGTATCGTGGTGGATATTATGGCCCTTGACCTACCCCTCCGCCCCTCTCCCGCCCCCTGCCCCCCCCCCCCTTCGGCCCCCCCCCCCTCACTCCCCTCCCCCCTCCAATATTCCCAAGACACACACACACACACACACGTCCTTTTCCAGTCCCTAATCTCTTTCTCTCCCCCCCCCCCCTCTCTCTCTCTCTGATCCCCCCCCCCTCGGTCTCTCCGTCTCTCTCTCCCCTGGGGATGACTATTTTCTTTTCTTTTTGTTTCTCTCTCCCTCTCTCTCTCTCTTTTTTATTAAAATCTTTTTTTTTTTTTTACCCTAGGGCCACTCCCACGGGCGGGTTGTTTGCAAAGCCGACACCCCACTCCCACCTCCAGTGGTGTCTCCAGCTAACAAAGTACAACTGATTAACTATCTAACTAACTTAGGGAACGACTTCAGCGCTTGTCGTCCCATCGTTCGCTGCCTGATGTGTCAGTTTGTTCGGGAGGGTGGGGGCGTGGGGGTGGGGGAAAACCCACAGGCCTATTTGTCCGGGGACGGGGTGGTCCACCCACGGGTTTTTGGAGAAAACTGGGGATGGGAAATAACACGTTGGTCTGATTGCCAAGCTGATTATATTATTGCCCCCCACGAACACCGCCATGTCCTAATCCTGTCTCCTTAGACATTTGCAAGCAAGCAAGCAAGCAAACGAGCAAGCGGGAAAGTGGGGGTGCTTTCCACGCTCAAGACGAAAACCAACCAATCGTTTTTGTTGTGTCGTTGTCTGTATACACGTCATCCAAATCTTGACGTGTACAAACGAGGACTTGTTTTCAGGCGACATTGGAGTCAAAGGATTAAAAAAAAAAAAAAAAAAAAAGAGCGAGACAGATTGTGCCAAAGTCTGTCATGAATTATCTCCCCCCCCCACCCCCCTCCGCTCCGCCCCCCCCCACCCCCCTCCGCTCCGCCCCCCCCACCCCCACCTTTCCCCCGGTTTCAGTAAACAGCCTTTTATCATTGTATTTCCAACACCGCTCCCTTGAGCTAAACCCATTCGCAATACGATAGCGGGTGGGTGGTGTGGGTGTGGGATGTGTGTATGTTGTGTGGGGCTGGGCAGGACAGGTTGGGCCAGAGGGAAGGGGGTGGTGGGGGTGGGGTGGGGTGGGGTGGGGGGAGAGGGATGGGTGGTCAATTAAGGAGGTAATTCCCATTCGTGTTTTTTCGTGCTCTTTTGGGATTCAGCCACTCATGATCACCTTCTGTGTGGGGGGCGGGGAAAGGGGGAGGGTGGTCTTGAGGGAAGGGGAGGGGGATGTGGGGGTGGGTGTTACTAACTGCAATTCTTGCTGATTCAATTTACTATATTTGAACCAAAAAAATTGACTTTCACTATGATTCTGACACACACGCGCACACTGAATGCAATGGACAGACCAAAGTGGCGTTCAGCTGTCCACAAAGGCGGCTAAATCCTGTGAGGCCAACAGAATCGCTGCAGCAGAGCAACGCAGACAGGCCGGGAAAAGCAGTGCCAGCAAGTCCCCGACAGCCGCCACCATCCCCTGTCCACACTGCGTCAGAACCTTCCGGGCGCGGATTGGCCTGACCAGTCATCTGCGCACCCACAGAGCCCAACCCACCCACCCCCAGGATGACTAGATGGTCCTCGTCGATCCCGACGGACGAACCACATTTAAACCCACCCTATCCTGGAGTGCCCTTGTTTTGTGCTTCACTTGATGTTTTCTCTCCTCGCAGTGTTTGAACTGATCTCCGCTCTTTGTTGTGTGTCTGGAAGGCTTCGAGGGACAAATTTATATCCATAGACCAGCGAAAAGGCAAATTATGCACGTGTGTGCGCGTGCGTTCGTGCGTATGTGTGTGTGTGTGTGTGTGTGTGTGTGTGTGTGTGTGTGTGTGTTTGTGTGTGCATGCATTCGCCGAGAGAAAAACACAGAGATATGTAGATAAATAAATAAACAGATAATAGATAAATGAATAAATAAAGAGAGAGAGAGAGAGAGACATAGAGAAACAGAGACACAGAGAGAAAGAGACATAGAATATACGAAACCTGCGAGCTGCTGACATGAATACAGCGAGTTATACACTGAATCAAACTGTATTGCTTTAATTACTTGAGCAAAGAGAATGACAGATAACAGTTGTGTGGCACTCAAAAATAAATTGAAAACGAAGCAAAACGAAGCAAAATTCTGTGCGACGGTACACATGTACAGCACACAAATATCCTGATTAAGTGGGCGAGAGAGAAAGAAGGAAGGGGGAGAGAGAGATGGGAGAAAGGAGAGAGAGGGAGGATGAAGAGAGGGAGAGACAGACAGTCATCACATGTACGCACCCACATTCACAGGCATTCAAACATTCATACATATCCATCCATATTGTGAGGAAAGCGTCCCACACAAATAGATGATGCACACACACACACACACACACACACACACACACACACACACACACAATCGTGCGCAGGCGCGCAAGCACGCACACACACACAAAGAATCGCGCGCGCGCGCGCGCGCACACACATACACACCAATACATACACATACACACACATACACAGTCACGCGCATACACACACTCCATACACACGCGCGCGCGCGCACAAGTACACACGCTAAAGACATATATATATATACACACACGCGCGCGCGCTCATACACACACACACCCCGCCATCAGCTATCCTGCCACACACACACACAACGCATACATACAAACACATACACAAACACTCACATACATATATACATATGCCCGCCCGTCCTACACACACACACACGCTCCTACGCACGCACTCACATATTCTGACCTCTCTCTCTCTCTCTCTCTCTCTCTCTCTCTCCACACACACACACACACACACACACACACACACACACACACACACACACACACACGTGCACAACGTGGTTGCAGCTTGCAATTGCAGCACAGACGGGGGATGCCAGCAGAACATCGCGTACATCACGTGCATGGCAGTGTGAGTGTATAATGTTGGTTCTGGCACCTCTCAGGGCAGTCAGGCTGGCACTTGGATCCTCTAGCCGGGCTAGCAGATGTCCCTCCTTCAGTTGAGCCAACAGTTTCAGTTTCAGTTTCAGTTTCTCAAGCAGGCAGCACTGCGTTCGGACAAAATAGTATGTTCTCTACACCACATCTGCTGGGCAGATGCCTGATAGCAGCATCACCCAACGCGCTTAGTCAGGCCTTGAGTGCGTGCTTATATATTTGTGTATACCTTATCAGAGTGGATTTCTTTTTACATAACTTTGCCAGAGGACAACACCCTCGTTGCCATGGGTTCTTTTTTCAGTGCGCCAAGTGCGTGCTGCGCACCGGGGACCTCGGTTTATCGTCTCATCCGAAAGACCAGACGCTCAGTTTGATTTTTTTTTTCTTTCCCCAAAGTGGGAGAAATGGCAGGAGCTGGATTCGAACTCAAACCATCACAGACTCTCTGTATTGACAGCTGAGCGTCTTAATAACCATTCTGCCACCTTCCAGGCAAAATGAAGCTTGTCTTGGATACGGTCCCTGATGGTAACAGTCGGACAGGACTGACGGTCACACAGATGTCCCCACTACGCTTTCCAGTGTTGGTGAAGTGGACCTCTGTGGTGTACGTGTATGTGTCGGGGGAGTGTGTGTGTTGGGGGCGGGGGGGGGGGGGGGGGGGGCAAAAGGGGCGGGGGGGGAGCGAAGAGAGTATTGGTGGATGGGGTGGAGGCAAGGGACGATGGAAATCATGGATGGTTTCGTGCATGCATGTGTGTATGGGAGTGGGGTGGGGGGGATTGAGGGTGTGTGTGGGGGGGCGGGGGGAGGGGAGCCTGGGGGGGGGAGGGTTAGCGGGGATATGTGTGTGTGTGTGTGTGTGTGTGTGTGTGTGTGTGTGTTTGGATGGTCAAAATGTGTGAGCTAGTATGTTTGTCTGCGTGTGTGCATGTGTGCGCGTGCGCGCGCGCGCGTACGTGTAGTAGGCGATCAAAATTGTGTGTGTGTGTTGGGGGGGGGGAGGGGTTGGTCAAATAAAATGGGGAACGGATGAAGGAAGGAAGAAAAGAAAGAATGAAAAAAAAAGACAGAAGGGGAAAATATCAGTATTCCAAAATAACATATCTTATATCTTGAGTAACAATTTCATCGTTCAGAAAGCCGGTTGTGAACTTTTCAACCGGTTGGTTCCGACGTGTCTGTCTCTCTCTCTCTCTCTCTCTGTGCTAGCCTGTCTGTATGTCAGCCTGCTTGCCTGCCTGCCTGTCTGTCTCTCTGTCTGTCTGTCTGTCACTCTCTCTCTCTCTGTTAGCCTGTCTATATGTCAGCCTACCTGCATCTCTGTCAGTCTGTCTGTAGCTTGTCTGTCTGTCTGTCACTTTGTCTGCCCGCCTGCCTGCCTGTTTGTCTGTCTGTCTGTCAGTCTGTCTATAGCTTGTCTGTTTGTCTGCCTGACTGTCTGTCTGTCTGTGGCAGTCTTTCTCTTTCTGTTTTCCTCTGTTTCTGTCTTTGTGCCTGTCTGTTTATCTCCCGCTCTGTCTCTCTCTTGCCGAGTCATTGTGCTGTTTCAATAATGATGAAGGGGCTGCGTTTCCTCCACACACACACCCTCCCCGCCCCCCCCCCCCCTAACCCCCATCCCTCTCCCTCCACTACCCAGTCACAC
>NC_134884.1:39169003-39174003 GCF_041734735.1 Babylonia areolata | reverse complement strand
TAAATGTATAATAATCAGTCGTGTCCGACTATGACCATCAGAACAGCAGAGGAGGCAACAGCTATCCCGAATATCTGGGCTAGAGTTTGATTATAGTGGAGAGGGTGTCTTGCCCAAGTTACCCCCCCCCCCCCCCCCCCCACTCTTTCGGCAAAGATGGTTTAACTCTCTCCATACGAACGGCGAAAGAGACGACGTTAACAGCGTTTCACCCCAATTACAACCATCAAAATATTACAAGCGGAAGGCTCTTACACTGAAGAGGTGAATGTTGACAAAGAATACCACAATTCTGACGACGGAAGCTAAAGGTTGGGTCATTCAGACACCCACTGGACATCCGAGGGGTCTGTGTAGAGGAGAAGAGAGGACTGGCCGTTCTGAGTGAGTTAATGTTGGCGTTGGGATGGTTTCCAAAGGCCAACTAGCCCCCAAAGCTGAAGCACCAAGAGCCAGTGCGATCTTTCCTCCTAGTTTGAGAGTCATCCCGATCCCGATCGTTCCCTCGACCGCTGGGGTCGTTGGGGGGACATGAGGAAGATGTCATAGCTCGCCACGCCGTTCTGTTGGCAGCTGTCGTGAGGAGATCTGGCATCGTCATTTTGGTCCATTCCTTGACGTTGTCGGACCAGCTCTTTCTCTGCCGCCCCCGTCTGCGCCCTCCCTAAACAGTCCCTTGCAGGATGGTTTTGGAGAGGGTGTTATGTCGTATGACGTGACCAAACCATGCCATCTTCCGTCGTTTGACAGTCGCCAGCAGTGGTTCTTGGGGCCCAACAAGGCTGCTGACCAGGTTCCGCACATAGTCATTGGTCTTGTGCTCCTTGTAGGAGATGTGTAGTAGTCTCCTCAAGCACTTGGTTTCGAATGCTTGGATTCTTCTTTCTGTTTCTGCCATCAGTGTCCATGTCTCACATCAATATAAGAGGATGGAGACCACCAGTGACTTGTAGAGCAGGAATTTTGTGTGGAATCTGAGAGTCATAGTCCTTCACAAAAGACTAAGTTGTAAGGCCTGTCATGCCAACGCTCAGCTAATATCACAGACGTAAGCTTACAGCCGGGACAGCAGCAGAGTAAGAGCTGTATGACCAATGGTTTCTCCATTGCAATGGGACGTCATCCATAAATGTAGGTGGGATGTGTCCTACCCTCAGACACAAATTAAATACAGGACAACATAAGAAATGTAGCTCGTCTTCATTTCCACTTTTGCACACTAGACAAATTAAATCAAGTGCATAAAGTGTCCTGTAACTACAGCAACGCTGATAAATTTCCGATATGCCAAATCAAAACCTTGTCATTATAAATTTCCAGCGTCTGTCTAAATTCATTCGCAGGTAGATTCTAACCTCTTGTGCGGTGCAAAGTACCCTATTCATGCAAACCTGTCACTTTTCTTCATGTGAAAGCCCTACTCCTACCATATGCACGCAATCAGTCTGTCTTGAAAGACGCAGAGAGAGAGAGAGAGAGAGAGAGAGAGAAAAGATATCTTGCACACCTTCATTTTCCCGTAAAAAGAAATAGCCAACAAAAACTGACACAGTTTTCAACGAACTTTCGAAACCCAATTATTTTTTTCTTTTCCCTTCTGCATCCATATCTGTTAAGCACTCTTTAAGATTTTAATGGTTTTCCGCAGTCCTCAAATGAGGGGTAGGGAATGAAAGAAAGAAGGCAGAAGGAGAAAGAGGATGGATGATGATGAGGAGGAGGAGGAGGAGGAGGATTTAGTAGGAAAGTGAAAAAGTTGAAAGAAAGAAAGAAAGAAAGAACGAAAAGAAAAAAAAAAAAGATAAACGAGAAAAATACAAGAAAGAAAGACAGAAAGAACTAGAAAGAAAGAAAAAAGAAACACACACGTACACGTACACACACACACACACACACACACACACACACACACACACGCACACACACGCACACACACGCACTCAAAAATACGAAGATGAAGATGAAGAAGGAAGACGAGGAACGGAAAAGAAAACTAATCAAGCCAAAAGACCAACAACAACAAAAAAACAAACAACAGCGAATGTTTCCATTGCTTCGCGTTTACAGTGGCGAAAACCTAGCGTACACTACCACGATTATGTTTAGTCTACCTGGTGAAAAATGTAGGGCACGAAAGGATGACAGAGATAAGCTAGCCCATTGAGCGATATGTCTAGCTTTCTATACATGTCAGGAACACAAACAAACATATAAACACACTGACATACACACACACACACACACACACACACACACACACACACACACACACACACACACACACACACACACACACACACAAAGATACAGAGAGTGGCAAGATACCGAAGCCACTGATCAGCATGTGGTAACAGGGACCCATACTGGAAAAACACAACTAGGAAAAAGTAATCATTTCCGATTGTGAGGAAATTATAAAAATAAAAAAAAAGTCAGCGAAAAGCACACTTTTTCACCTGCGCTACACTTTTGTTTAACTCACTCCATGCCAAGAGTTTTTGCCCTTGCCAATCCCTGAAAACCCAGGGTTTGTATAGGATGGGGAAAAAATTGTAAAAAAACCAAATAAACACCCAGACAATTGATATTTAGTATATGTATGCAAGGAATGTTGTTCCATATGTGTGCAAAAAATCAAAGTATTTACTCACTATCTTGATGTTGATCGCGGTATCCATATTTAGTGTATTTTTTAGCATTTTTGCACCCATCAGAAAGGTACACCAACATGTTTCACATCACATTCTAACACTATTTGAGGAACTGAAGACCTAGTGCATGCAATGAAGTATGAACAGGTGGTGAAAAAAGTTGAAATTCACACATACAAAAAAATATATTGTCTCTACATAATGAAAATCAAAGAACAAAGAAAAAACTCAACCGGCTGGGTGTTGACTGGCCAGTCAGCTGACAAACCTGGTATGCCAGTGAAGGGATGTGCAAGAGGGAAAAAGGAAAAATTGTCAGTCCAATCACTGGTGAAAACACTTGCAAAATCGTCCATTTTCTCAGTGGTTTCGTCGTCTGTGTCTGTCTCATCTGCTGGCACATGTCCCTCACTTTCCTCTCCATTGTAAACACTCTCTTCAGCAGCCGAATCTGTTTCTAGTTCATCGGGATCTGGTTCAAATTAACTGTCCGAAGAATCAACATTATCTCCTTCGACATCAGAGCCTTCAGTTTGGATCATTTCCAAAGCATCTTCGACGTTGAGTAACATTTCACCTCTCCGACCGTGTCGAACACTTCGGCGTGACGCCATCTTCTCAAACAACTTACAAAGCTGACAGGGGGCACGCTTTGTTATCAAGTGCGGTTGAGCTTATCGCGACACACACGCAGCGTGTGTGAATGAAAAGCTGACCAGAGGTGACGTAAGATATCACATCTGCTTTTGATTTTCGCATCCGACGCGTCACTCCGACAGCACGACTTTTTAAAATCCAAGTCCGCATATGCGGACATTGGCATCCAACGCTTTCTCCGACGATGTCCGCATATGCGGACAATGGCAGCGAGTGAGTTAATAATTGTTATCTCAACACAGTGGGTGGTAATTATAAATTATAATCTGAAACTAGTGGATACTTAAATATCTATCATGAATCGGGCGTGTATCTGACATAACTTGGAGAAACTGCTTTCAGTGGAGATGATATTTTTTTTTGTTTCTCTCTCTCTCTCTCTCTCTCTCTCTCTCTCTCTCTCTCTCTCTCTCGCCAACCAACTATGTTTAAATTGAACTTGTTAATGTCTTCAACCTCCTGTGAAAATTGTTAGAAACCTTGCTTTGTATTTATATAAAGCTTTCAAAGTCCGAGAAACTATTACGTCATGAAAACACTCTCTCGTTGCTAGGCTAGTTTTCATTTGGAACTTATGTTATATCGAGTTTTCTATGTATGTTGTATTATGTGAATTGTTTTTTTTGTTTTTGTTTTTCTTTGTTTTTCATTGTAGTCTGTTCACATACCCCTTCATTAGGGGCCTTGGCCTATATGAATAAATCATCTCTCTCTCTCTCTCTAATATATATATATATATATATATATATATATATATATATATATATATATATATATGACCCTCTCTGTCTTTCTCTCTCTGTCTCTGTCTCTCTCCCTCTCTCTAAATAGTCGGAAAAATACAATTCTATAATTATAAATAAATGGCAACGGTGTCTCCTTGCTCGATTTCGATCCAGGACCTTAGGGCTAAATACAAATTGAGCATATATTCAGAATAGTGAAAGTGATAGTGTATGTCAGTTGCGTCATCAGGATTTAGAAAATGAGGATCATTTGTTTTCCATTGTAAGGAATGCAGTGTTATTAGAAATGATTATACATTCTTTACACATCCGTTTGCATTAAGACATGATCTAGTAGCTATCCTTTCATCAAATAATGAAGGCATCCAATTTTCACTCGCCAAATATATTGTAGAAGCATACAACATTCGAAGGAAAAGGTTAACCGAACGATCGTTTTAACATGATAGAAACATAATGCAGAATAAAATATAAGATCCATAACTCAATTCAGATTGGTAAATAACCAAAACGAGGCTCGGCTCCAAAGTTGGATGGTCATATGTTCGAATTAATTACTTAGTATTATGCATGAGTAATATGGAATATGTTGTATTAATGATGTGGTGTGATTGTATGAGTGTTTATGCGTTTATGAATATGTACTTATGTACTTGTTATTTCCCCTTATTTTTCGTTTTACTTTTTGTTTTCGTCGTTTGCTAAAATAAGCTGAATAATCCCCCTTGGCACTAGAGCTGTAAAACGCTATTTGCAAATAAAAAATTTGTCATTGTCTCTCTCTCTCTCTCTCTCTCTCTCTCTCTCTCTCTATATATATATATATATATATATATATATATATATATATATATGTATGTATGTGCATATACATACACAGACACAGACACACACACACACACACACACACACACACACACACACACACACACACATATATGATATT
>NC_134884.1:39159003-39164003 GCF_041734735.1 Babylonia areolata | reverse complement strand
GTTCTTCACATATTTTCCGTTTTGATGCTGTTTTGGTTTGCTTTTAAAAATCCGGTTGGTTCTTTTCCACAGATTTCCGTTTTGATGCTGTTTTGGTTTGCTTATAAAAATCTGGTTGGTTCTTTTCCACATATTTCCGTTCTGATGCTGTTTTGGTTTGCTTATAAAAATATGGTTGGTTCTTTTCCACAGATTTTCCGTTTTGATGCTGTTTTGGTTTGCTTATAAAAATCTGGTTGGTTCTTTACCACAGATTTCCGCTTTGATGCTGTTTTGGTTTGTTTATAAAAATCTGGTTGGTTCTTTTCCACATATTTCCGTTTTGATGCTGTTTTGGTTTGCT
Source organism: Babylonia areolata (assembly GCF_041734735.1). Classification (NCBI taxonomy): domain Eukaryota; kingdom Metazoa; phylum Mollusca; class Gastropoda; order Neogastropoda; family Buccinidae; genus Babylonia; species Babylonia areolata. The sequence continues at coordinate 39,163,660 of NC_134884.1, read as the reverse complement.
TATAAAAATCTGGTTGGTTCTTTTCCATAGATTTCCGTTTTGATGCTGTTTTGGTTTGCTTATAAAAATCTGGTTGGTTCTTTTCCACAGATTTCTGTTTTGATGCTGTTTTGGTTTGCTTATAAAAATCTGGTTGGTTCTTTTCCACAGATTTCCGCTTTGATGCTGTTTTGGTTTGTTTATAAAAATCTGGTTGGTTCTTTTCCACATATTTCCGTTTTGATGCTGTTTTGGTTTGCTTATAAAAATCTGGTTGGTTCTTTTCCACAGATTTCCGTTTTGATGCTGTTTTGGTTTGCTTATAAAATCTGGTTGGTTCTTTTCCACAGATTTCTGTTTTGATGCTGTTTTGGTTTGCTTATAAAAATCTGGTTGGTTCTTTTCCACAGTTTTTCCCGTTTTGATGCTGTTTTGGGTTTGCTTATAAAAAAAAATCTGGTTGGCTCTTTTTCCACATATTTCCGTTTTGATGCTGTTTTGGTTTGCTTATAACAAAAAAATCTGGTTGGTTCTTTTCCACAGTTTTCCGTTTTGATGCTGTTTTGGTTTGCTTATAAAAAAATCCAGTTGGTTCTTTTCCACAGATTTCCGTTTTGATGATGTTTTGGTTTGCTGATAAAAAAAAAATCTGGTTGGTTCTTTTTCCACAGATTTCCGTTTTGATGATATTTTGGTTTGCTTATAAAAAAAAAATCTGTTTGGTTCTTTTCCACAGATTTCCGTTTTGATACTGTTTCTGTTTGCTTATAAAAAAAATCTGGTTGGTTCTTTTTCCACAGATTTCCGTTTTGATACTGTTTCTGTTTGCTTATAAAAAAAATCTGGTTGGTTCTTTTCCACAGCTTGCCGTTTTGATGATGTTTTGGTTTGCTTATTAAAAAAATGTGTTTGGTACATTTCCACACATTGCTCATTTGATACTGTCTCGAGCCATCATCTGATATCCTCAATCCATCTAAGACGTGTATTGATGAAAGGTTTTGTTTCCAGAAATTTTTAGTTTCTAACTCTCTAATACACGCAGACACGTTTGTGTTGACAATTCTCTTCTTGTGGTTGGAGAGCGCCTGTGAAGTCCCATAATCATAAGCCCCTGGGTGTATACTTGTGTGTGTGTGTGTGTGTGTGTGTGTGTGTGTGTGTGTGTGTGTGTGTGTGTGTGTGTGTGTGTGTGTGTGTGTGTGTGTGTGCAGTGGATGGATATCCAGACAAGACAAAGGGTGAAATAAAAACATTCGATCGTTCCTGGCATTAATCGATCTTTCCTTTCGTTGTGTTTATTCATCCATTTTCATCCCTTGCTCTGAAGTGACTGAAAAGACTTTAACTCACTCAGTACGGCCAGTCCTCTCTTCTCCTCTACACAGACCCCTCGGATGTCCAGTGGGTGTCTGAATGGCCCAACCTTTAGCTTCCGTCGTCAGAATTGTGGTATTCTTTGTCAACATTCACCTCTTCAGTATAAGAGCCTTCCGCTTGCAATATTTTGATGATGGTAATTGGGGTGAAACGCTGTTAACGTCGTCTCTATCGCCGTTCGTATGGAGAGAGTTTAAGGCAGACTGACACAGAGTTGACAGTATGGCGAGAAGTACAAAAAAAAAAAGAGAAATTTTGCAGAAGATTGTTTTGTCATTTATTTCGTTCGAAATTTGTTATCAAGTTTGAAAGTTTTTATTTGATATTCACAGACTGTGGATCATCTGTTCTTTATATATATATATATATATATATATATAGAGAGAGAGAGAGAGAGAGAGAGAGGGTGGGGAGAGGGAGAGAGAGAGGGAGAGAGAGAGGGGGAGAGAGAGAGAGGAGAGAGAGAGGGGGAGAGAGAGAGGGGGGAGAAAGAGGGAGAGAGAGAGAGAGGGGGAGAGAGAGAGAGGAGAGAGAGAGGGGGAGAGAGAGATAGAGATAGAGAGGGAGATAGAGAGGGAGAGAGAGAGAGGGAGAGAATGTTTTGTTTGAGATCTTCCATACTTAGAGACTTCTTTGAACAGAACTCATCTTCCCCTCTGTCTCAATCTCTGTATGTCTGGCTGTATCTGTATATGTAGCTCTCTCGCTGTCTGTCCCTCCCTCTTCTCTTCCCTTTCCTGGGGCTTCCTCTAACTTTCTACGTTTGTTTTTAACACAGGGCTGGAAGATCGATTACTTTGAGGAATGAATGAATGTTTTCCCGGTTTGTCTTCTCTGGATACCGCCTCTGCAGCTGTTTTTTCTCTTGTGTCTGCCTTTTTTGTAACACACACACACACGCACGCACACACACACGCGCGCGCGCGCACGTGCGCATTCATAGACTCACACACACAGTCTCTCTCTCTCTCTCTTACTCACACACACACACACACACACACACACACACACACACACACACACACTCACTCTCTCTCTCTCTCTCTCTCTCACGCACACACATACACACACACAAGCACACGCCGCACGCAAGCACGCACACACACACACACACACACACACACACACACACACACACACACAGTCAGGCGCACACATACATACTCTGTCTCTTTCCCACACACTCTCTGTTCTATTTTCACTGGTCTCGTCTCCTCTCTATCTCTGTCAGTATTCTGGCAGAAATCTGTACTTCTTCTGACACGAGTATCAGTGCCAAGGTTTGTGGTTCTGCGAAATGACCTAATTTCGAAATGACCTAATTTCAACGAGTTTCTCTCGTTGATAAAAAAAAAGAAAGAAAGAAAGAAAGAAATTGTGCATTTTCTTTCGTCTTCTCCCAGCTGTTGTGCATCCTCTTGTCGGTTCCGTAAACCATAGTCCATGAGCCAGTTACATTGCTCGGACGGAAGAGCCTAGTATGGTCGTAACCCGCTACTAACTGTGTATAGTACGGAACTGACCAATGGCGTAGTTCGGTCAACGTTGGCATTTAGTCATGTGTAACTGTTAAAACGAGGCCCAACACTCGGCTTATATCACAGGTTGACATAAATTTACATTTGGGCCAACAGCAAAGTGAGAGCTGTATTATCGATGGTTTCTCCAGTCAATGGGAAACCATTTACAGCTTAGTCTTTTGTGAAGGACTACGACTCTCAAACTAGGAGGCAAAATTGCACTGGCTCTTAGTGCTGCAGCCTTGTGGGCTAGCTGGCCTTTGGGGAACCATCCCAACGCCGACTGTCCTAAAACCCTCTTGGCCGAGAGAGTGGGGATGTAACTTGGGCAAGACACTCTCCACTATAATCAAATTCTAGCCCAAATAGTCGGGACAGCAGTTGCCTCCTCTGCTGTTCTGATGGTCATAGTCGGACACGACTGACTATCATCTGTCAAAAAGTTAGAACCAAACAATGCAACTGGCACCATGGCTGTATAATCCACGTGGGAAAACTTAGAAAGAGGACAGATACATTTTTTTTTTCACCCGCAACTCAATATGATTTGCAATAGGAGACCTTGGTAAGATTTTCTCTGAACTAATTGCATGCGAGATGCACGCGTGAATACACGCGCGCAATTACATACGCGCACGTGATCGCGCGCGTGCTTATTATATAAGCATACGTGGACAACACGGAAGGCGAAAGACGTCATAAAGTAAAAACAAATACAATAACAACAACAACAACAACCATCTTCAAAGACTTGCGCAAGAAAGGAAACAGCTGTGATAAAAGAAAACGACATTTGAGTTTTCTATTAAAAAAAAAAAAAATAGCGTTCAAGGACAAAAAGCAATAAATATCTTTAGAAATAAAGCAAATCAAGTCAAGGAAAGGGGAATATAATTATATAAAAGGAATGAATATTAAACGAAAAGAAAATATGTGTGTGTACGTGTGTGTGTGTGTGTGTGTGTGTGTGTGTGTGAAAACCTTAAACCTGTGTGTGTGTGTGTGTGTGTGTGTGTGTGTGTGTGTGTGTGTGTGTGTGTGTGTGTGTGTGTGTGTGAACCTTAACCTGTGTGTGTGGTGTGTGTGTGTGTGTGTTTGCCTTGAGTGTGTGTGTGTACGTGTGTGTGTGTGTGTGTGTGTGTGTGTGTGTGTGCATGTGTGTGTGTGTGTTTGTGCGTGTGTGTGAAAACCTTAAACCTGTGTGTGTGTGTATGTGTGTGTATGTGAACCTTAACCTGTGTGTGTGGTGTGTGTGTGTGTGTGTGTGTGTGTGTGTGTGTGAGCCTTAAATCTTTGTTTGTGTGTGTGCGTGTGCGTGCGTACATGTGTGTGTGTGTGTGTGTGTGTGTGTGTGTGTTAACATCAGCCTTAAATCTTAGCAGGCAATTAAGTGTCGCTGCACATGTAGGAGTCATCTGCACCGTGTGACGCCTGTCTTGAAACAGAAAACAAGCACGTGAAAAAAAGAAAGATGGAAGAGGAGTGGGGGGGGGAGTAGGGGGGAGTGAGAGGGGAGTAGGGGGGGAGTGAGAGGGGAGGGAGTGGGCGTGGCAGAGGTGGAGGAAGAGAGGGAGTGCTGCGTGTGAAATTGATGCACCGCACGAGGGAAGAATCTGAACACAGAGACAGACGCGTACAGACAGGCAGACAGGCAGGCAAGCAGGCAGGCATGACCGTACAGACAGACAAGTAGATAGTATGATGGACAGGCAGGAAGACAAATGGGCAGACAGATAGACAGACAAATAGACCACACAACCAACGAACGGACGAACGAA
>NC_134884.1:39136503-39149003 GCF_041734735.1 Babylonia areolata | reverse complement strand
TAGATAGTTGGTAAATTAGGACTGACCTGTCGAACCATTGTTAATGGGCTGGTAAATCAGCCCTGGTCAGGCAATCAGATATACAGTGCACACTCGTCGTTATGGTCTTATGCTGCCCCCGAAAGCGGAGTATGGCTGCCTACATGGCGGGGTAAAAACGGTCATACACGTAAAAGCCCACTCGCGTATATACGAGTGAACATGGGAGTTGCAGCTCATGAACACAGAAGAAGAAGAAGAAGGTCTTATGCTGGTATGGTTTCATTAAAGGAAAGAGTATACTTGGGAAGTATACAACACTGGCTGATGTTAGCGTCTACAGGTAAGTACTCTTTTCCCTTTCGTGCCAGTCGAAACGTACACTCTCTACGTGAAGGCCAGTGGTTATACTAAGGACATGATTAGTGCACGTTGATCTGCACAGTCAGCAGAAGAGCGCAGCTTTCCCGGCAACGTGTAGTTATCTCCCATTTTGCATGGTCCATAATATACGAACAAGTAATCAGTAGGTAAAAAGATAAGGCTGGGAACTGGTGCAAGAATGTATAGGTCGCCGCCATGTCAGGAGTCTCTGTATGAACCATGTAGCCAATCTGATATTTTGTGAGTTTTGGGGGAGATATTATTAAGCTTCTGTGGGAAGCCTGAAGCAAATAATGAGTTTTGGAGAGTTTTTGTTTACTGTGTGAAGCTTCCAAATGATTACTATGGACAAACGCGTAATTAGGAAATCTACAGTGATATGCAAGTATCTGAGCGTATCACTAACTAGTTATTTGGGTGAACCCAACAGATCAGTCAAGAAATCACCAATCCACTCACTCAGACTGCAGAGAATCGCGTGCACAAAAGCACGCACTCCCGTAAACACGTTCCCAGGTAAGCACACACAGACGTGCTCGCATGCAGTCACACACACACACACACACACACACACACACGCACGCACGCACGCACGCACGCACGCACGCACGCGCGCGCGCACGCACGCACACACACACTTAGGAAAACAAGCACAAAGCTTTATCGTGCAAAAAGAGGAATGTTGCTAAGTGGCTGGCCCAATCTCTCGCCTTATCACTTCTGCACTGTACACACACGTTTATTCCGTTTAATCGTATTACGTGTTGGGCGAAAATGCTGTGCTCAAGAATCCCTGCCACCCCGTCTCCACCATCCACTGCGGAGTGAGGGGAAGTGGGGAGGAGGGGGAGAGAGGAAGGCGGCAGGTAAGTGGGGTGCATGCATAGAGTGTATACCCCATATGGCTCATGCCGGGTAGATTTCCCGTGTACCACATTTTGGCGAGTGAGATAAAACGTACTTGGTGTGCAGTACAACGTAAACGTATATGATTTTAGGGGGGAGGTGAACAAAAGTGCCTAGGGGGCGGGGGGCTGTTTTGGCAGGGGGGCGCTTATTTTCTCCTGGAACCTCGGAGAAGGCGGATCAGTTTTGATGCACTCAGTATCTGGATGCGGACGACGACTAGTGGCGGACGAAACATCAGTGGCAAGATGGATATCAGTGCAAGCAACGAACAGTGTCCTGTACAGATTCAAACCTTTCCCTTTGGCTAGCAAATACAACAACTAAATCCCCTGGCAAATATTATTCAACAAGAAAGACACAGAGAAGAGGGAAAGCTAAACGAAACGAAATTCATTTCAAGATGGCAGTGGAATAAGTATTATTCCTTCCTCTTCTTTTTTTTTTTTATCTCTAACTCTCTGGGCAAAAAGGAAAATGCAAAACTGATCATAAAAACAATTCAAATAAATGCATGCACAGGTTGTATTCTACGTACACGAAGAGAAGAGAGAGATGGAGAGAGAGAGAGAGAGAGAGGAGAGAGTGGGGGAGACAGAAACAAAGACAGAGACAGAAAGAGATTCAAAGAGACAGAGAAAGAGAGTTTCAGTTTCAGTTTCAGTAGCTCAAGGAGGCGTCACTGCGTTCGGACAAATCCATATACGCTACACCACATCTGCCAAGCAGATGCCTGACCAGCAGCGTAACCCAACGCGCTTAGTCAGGCCTTGAGAAAAAAAAAGAAAAAAAAGGGTGAATAAATAATAGATAAATACAAAAAAAAAGAACTACTACTACTAATAATAATAATATGTATAAGGCGCAAAAACTTGATGAAGTCAACTATAAGCGAACAAAAAAAAAAGTAGTAGTAGCAGTACTACTACTACTACTAATAATGATAATAATAATAACAATTTAAAAAAAATAAATAAATAAAAAAAAGACCAGAATGATGATAAATAAGCAAATAAATGTAAAACATGGAGACACACACAGAGAAAGAGAGAGACTGTGTAAAGAGAGAAAGATAAAAAAATAAAGTGAGAGTGAGAGAGAGAGAGAGGGGGGGGGGGGGGGTAGGAAAGGAGAAGATAGGATATATATAAGTTTCATTAACGCTGAAACATCATCGGTGCTGTACATCTTTGGATACAAGGTAACTAATCTAAAAGATTCATAATGAAATAATGACATACCGTTAAGATCGCTCATGCAACCCAGCAAAACATAGAGTTGTGCAGATCGCTCAGGATTGCTTAGTTTGGTTTGGTTTCTTGATTGTTTCTGTTATCTTGACGAAGGAAACATCAGCGTCGTTGATGCTTTTCGGTTCTTCCAGCCAACAACAAACAGCTAGTAAATGATATTCAGGCTAGATAAAAAGAAAAATATTTGTTATTATCTCTTGGGAAATCAAACTAGTTCTGTTTGGCATGGCAGCCATACATGCTCTTAATTTCTTATGTAATCAGTTGACAATTACGGAGGGGGTGGGGGGGGGGGAGGGGGGGGGGGGCAGAATGGAATTGTCCATCGCTTTGCATTGCAACAAGTAGTGACATGTTTTATTTGCGTGATGATAGATTTGCCGTGGTTTGTAGTTGCGATAAGCAGCAAAGTTCAGCCAGTTTGAAACAAAACTAAAAGCAAACTTCTTTTTTTCATATATAAACTTTTTTTTTTCTTTACGCAAGAATCTCTCAGTCCATGTTTAATCATTGATTCACGATCCATCAACAGCATACTTCTCCCGCCTACCCCCCTCAGCCACCTCCACCCCCCTCCCCCTGCCCCGCCCCTCCACCTCCCTTGTCCACCGCACGGTCTTTAGCACGTGACTAGATGGACACACTGGGGTCATCAAAGGTCCACAGTCTACTTACGCATTGCACGGTCAGTCAGTCGGTCAGTCACCTGGGAGACTGCTGCTGGGTCTTGCCACACTCTCTCTGACCACCCTCACCACAACCTCCACAATCCTCCAGCAAGTCCGTTCATCGTGAGAGAGAGAGAGAGAGAGAGAGAGGGGGGCTAGGGGGGAGGGGAGAAAGAATGCGAATGGGCCATGGCCCCTCATGGAGGGGGTAAAGTCAACAAAGACCATTACAAAGCATTCAAGAACAAAATCAAATTTCAGCAAAATAATAGCTCCACCACAACTTCCGCTCTCCTCCAACAATTACGATCCTTGTGTGTGTGTGTGTGTGTGTGTGTGAGAGAGAGAGAGACAGAGACAGAGACAGAGAGACAAAGACAGAGAGACAGTCTGACCAGCCTCGTGCTGTTGTCATCACCTTTTCTCGTCATTTCTTTTCTCTCTCTCTCTTTTCCCCCATCGGTCCGCACCTCTCCCCATCTGTCTTTCTCTTCTCTTCCTGTCTAGCTGAAGTGTAAGTCATTATTGTCTTTTAGTTATATCACCAGAATGTCCTTACTAATTATTTTTGTTCATTCTGGTGAGGGTTTGGTACAGTGTGTGTGTGTGTGTGTGTGTGTGTGTGTGTGTGTGTGTGTGTGTGTGTGTGTCTGTGTCTGTGTGTGTGTCTGTGTCTGTGCACGTGTACAACACGTATAACCAGATGTATACAGGTCGGTGACCTCACACTTAACTCTGGGTTCTGAGTCCTTTTTTCTTTCTTTTTTTTTCTCCTTGCTTTCTAAGTGTTAGACTGACCAGCCAGTCAGCCTGGTGACTGACTAACTAACTGTGAGTGTCGGGCCGCAACAGCCGAGTGGTTCAAGTCTTGGACTTTGAATCTGAGGGTCGGTCGTTCGTCGGTTCAAATCCCGGTCACGACACCTCGTGGTGGGTTAAGGGCTGATGATGTGGGGTTTATTTCCGATCTCACAGATCAAAGGACGAGCAGACCTGCTTCTGCCTGAAGTCCATGCGCTTGTATACGCATACAGAAGATAAAATGCGCACGTTAAAGATCCCGCCATCCATGTCAGCGTTTGATGGGTTATGGAAACTAAACCATATCCAGCATGCACATCCATTTCCTCTCAGAACGAAGAATGGTTGTGTACATGGTGGGGGTAAAAGCGGAAATGCACCTAAAAGCCATCATACGAGTATACGTGGGAGCTCCTCCAACAAAGAAGAAGAAGTGTGTGTGTGTGTGTGCCGTGGAAGCTGCGATACATAGACTAGAAATGAGTGTGTGGAGGAGGGGGGTAGAGGAGGTGCAGGGTAATGTGTGTGTGTGTGTGTGTGTGTGTGTCGGAGCTCATGTACGTTTATATGTATTTGACTGTGCTTTCATATCTGTGAAACTGCGTGTTTGCTGCATATCTGTTATGCATGTGTGGGTGTATGTGTGAATGTGTGTCTTCATGTTTTACATTTATTTGCTTATTTATCATCATTGTTGTCTTATTTATTTATTTATTTATTATTATTATTTTCATTACTACTACCTTTTTTATATCATAATTATTATTTATTTATTTATTTATATAAGCTTATCTATATATATATATACATATATATAATTTTTTTTTCTCAAGGCCTGACTAAGCGCGTTGGGTTACGCTGCTGGTCAGGCATCTGCTTGGCAGATGTGGTGTAGCGTATATGGATTTGTCCGAACGCAGTGACGCCTCCTTGACCTACTGAAACTGAAACTGAAACAGAAGAAGAAGAAGAAGAAGAAAATGATACAGTGGCTGGTAGTTTCGTGACCAGATCTGTGTTGTTCACCTTGATCGAATGGGCGACTGTTCATTCCGTTTTCAGTTGTCTGCCCGTCAGTGTTTTTGCATAACAGCCCGAGTGAATTACGTATCCGTCATAATTGCGATAAGGATATGACTGAAGAGGAATATTATTTTTGACTCACTTGTGTAAACAAAGTGAGTCTATGTTTTAACCCAGTGTTCGGTTGTCTCTCTCTCTCTGTGTGTGTGTGTGTGTGTGTGTGTGTGTGTGTCCGTGGTAAACTTTAACATTGACATTTTCTCTGCAAATACTTTGTCAGTTGACACCAAATTAGGCATAAAAATAGGAAAAATTCAGTTCTTTCCAGTCACCTTGTTTAAAACAATATTGCACCTCTGGGATGGGCACAAAAAAAAAAAGAAAGAAAAAAAAGAAGCCTAATTATAAGCAAACTACATTTACTGTTATATTTATATTTTTTGTATTCTCTAAACTTGGCACTTTAATCTGATATTCTGACCCAACAACAAGACCAGTCATTATTATCATTTTTTGTTCAAACAGGAACTTCTTTTGCTAAGCATGGAAGTTTTATTTATTTTGCAAACGTTTTGGTGCAGATAGTAAAAAAGGGAAATTACTCTGTAATTAATGCTCGTGGACTTGATTCGAATCTGCTTAGGACTTTTTTTTTCTTTTCTTTTTTAACGCGAAGCTTTATAATAACAAATACAGAACACATTTTAACGATTAGATTTTTTTTAAAGTGTATCACAAGTGAGTCTTGAAGGCCTTGCCTCTCTTGTTTATTATGGAATGTCCCGAATTTGTAGAACTTGAATTAATGAGTACTAATCAATAAATAATTGAATCCGAAATACGTTTTTCAAGTTTTTTTTTTTTTGCGACTTGTTGAAAACGGGGAGGAGAGTGTGTTTGAAAGTGTGGAAATTCATCAAAATGGGTAAGATTCCAAGGTTGTATGATCGTTGTATATCTGCTTTTATCAACAATTTCATTCTTTTGATTGCTGTTTAAGTTTTAACTTTGGTGCGTAAACACCACGATGTTATTCTATAACCTCCATGCACATAGCAAGGGTCAAAGGCTGACATATTCTTGACTCTTTGTTTCTTGCAGTGGAGAAGGTGGCAGAGGAAGAGGGCAGAGGAAGGGGGCAGAGGAAGGTGGAAGAGGAAGGGGGCAGAGGAAGGGGGCAGAGGAAGGGGCCAGAGGAAGGTGGCAGAGGAAGGGGGCAGAGGAAGGTGGCAAAAGGAAGGGGGCAGAGGAAGGTGGCAAAAGGAAGGTGGCAAAAGGAAGGTGGCAAAAGGAAGGAGGAAGGTGGCAAAAGGAAGGTGGCAAAAGGAAGGGGGCAGAGGAAGGGGGCAGAGGAAGGTGGCAAAAGGAAGGGGGCAGAGGAAGGGGCCAGAGGAAGGGGGCAGAGGAAGGTGGCAAAAGGAAGGGGGCAGAGGAAGGGGCCAGAGGAAGGGGGCAGAGGAAGGGGGCAAAAGGAAGGGGGCAGAGGAAGGGGCCAGAGGAAGGTGGCAAAAGGAAGGGGGCAGAAGAAGGTGGCAAAAGGAAGGTGGCAAAAGGAAGGGGGCAGAGGAAGGGGGCAAAAGGAAGGGGGCAGAGGAAGGTGGCAAAAGGAAGGGGGCAGAGGAAGGGGGCAGAGGAAGGTGGCAAAAGGAAGGGGGCAGAGGAAGGTGGCAAAAGGAAGGGGGCAGAGGAAGGGGCCAGAGGAAGGTGGCAAAAGGAAGGGGGCAGAGGAAGGGGGCAGAGGAAGGTGGCAAAAGGAAGGGGGCAGAGGAAGGGGCCAGAGGAAGGTGGCAAAAGGAAGGGGGCAGAGGAAGGGGGCAGAGGAAGGGGGCAAAAGGAAGGGGGCAGAGGAAGGGGGCAGAGGAAGGGGGCAAAAGGAAGGGGGCAGAGGAAGGGGCCAGAGGAAGATGGCAAAAGGAAGGGGGCAGAGGAAGGGGGCAGAGGAAGGTGGCAGAGGAAGGGGGCAGAGGAAGGGGCCAGAGGAAGGTGGCAAAAGGAAGGGGCAGAGGAAGGGGCCAGAGGAAGGTGGCAGAGGAAGGTGGCAGAGGAAGGGGGCAGAATGGCTACGACGCTCATCTGCCAATACAGAGTCCGTGAGGGCCTCGGTTCAATAATAATAATAATAATAATGGTATTTATATAGCGCTGCATCTTGTGCAGAGACAAATCAAAGCGCTTTCGCACCAGTCATTCACACGCATGCATAACTCTAAAACTGTAGAAACTAAAGACAAGGAAGGGCAGGCAAGGGAGTCTATTTTGGGAAGAGGTGGGTTTTAAGGCCAGACTTGAAAGAGCTGAGTGTGGAGACTTGACGAAGCGAAAGAGGGAAGTTCATTCCAATCGCAAGGTCCAGAGACAGAGAAAGAACGGCGGCCAACAGTGGAGTGTTTGAATCTGGGTATGCGTAAACAGAGTGGATCCGAAGCCGATCGTAGTGAGCGAGATGGAGTGTAGAGGTGAAGGCAGCCGCAGAGATAAGAAGGGGCAGTTTTGTGAATGCATCTATAACATAGAGTGCTGATCTTGTACTTTATTCGGTGTGAGACAGGGAGCCAGTGGAGATGTTGCAAATCCGTCTCTTGCCCTCTCTTTCGATTCCCGCTCTCGCCCTTTCTCCCACGCTTGACAGGAAAATCAAACTGAGTGTCTAGTCGTGTGGATGAGTGAGAGGATGAACCGAGGTTACGTGCGCAGCACGCACTTTTCGCACTGAAAAAGAGCCCATGGCAACCAGAGTGTTGTCCTCTGGCAAACTTGGGTAGAAGAAATCCATACTGATAGGTACACAAATATATAAGCATGCACTGAAGGCCTGACTAAGCGCATTGGCAATGCTGCTTATCATGCATCTGCCCAGCAGATGTGGTGTGGCGTATATGGATTCGTCTGAACGCAGTGACGACCCCCCTTGAGAAACTGGAACTGGAGCAGTGGACAAAGCTGTGCTTGCTCGCATTTCTCAGCCGTTCAAAGTCAAGTGTGGCATAGTGCCCATCATCAGACGGCTTTTTGGTTCTGAAGTCATCCAGGAGCGAATCTTGTAGCATTAGGAAAAAACCCCAAAAAATTACACGAACTGAGCTGAACTTTCAAAGCTGTTGGGAGGCGAGGAGAGAGGGTGTGGGGTGTGGTCATGAGGTTTTATTGAAAGAGTGTGAAGTCTCATTCTTTTAGTTCGTTTCTATCTCTGCCTCTGTCTCTATCTCTCTCTCCCTCCTTCTTTCTCCCTGCATATGTGTGCACGTGCGCATGTGTGTATGTGTCTGTGTGTGTGTGTGTGTGTTATTCATCTGAACTCTCTCTCTCTCTCTCACTCACTCACTCACTCTTTTATTCCATGAACACACCGAAATAGCGAATCACGTAGTGAGTTCAGCTTCTGAATCTCTCTCTCTCTCTTTCTCTATCTCTCTCCACCTCTTTTTGTTCGTTTCTCTCAACGTCACTCTGTCTCTGTCTGTCTCTCTGTCTCTGTCTCTCTCTCTCAAGCAGTAATGACCCATGCACATATTGAAATCGTGGATCACGTGCTCACAGAATAAAACGTAAAACACGTGCTGAAGTTCACTCTCCAATCCCCATCTCACGAATCTCTCTCTCTGCCCTCATTCTTTCTCCAGCATCAATGGTCCATACACACACTTAAATCGTGAAGCACGTGCTGAGTTCTGATTATGAAGGTCTCTCTCTCTCTCATTCGTTCCTGCTCACACAGAATAAAACGTAAAACACGTGCTGGGTTCATCTTTTGAAGTTCAGTCTCCAACTCTCTGCCACCACTACCCTATCCCCCCCCCCCCCGCCCCCCCCACCCCCCGCCACTCTCTCTTCTGTCATTCTCTCTCAAGCAGCAAATGGTCCGTGCATTCATTGAAATCGTGGATCACTTGCTGAATTCAGCCTTTGAAGGTCTCAACTGTCTCTGCTCTCCACAGAATAGAATAGAATAGAATAGAATGCCTTTATTACCAAGTGTACCGGGGTCACAAGGAATATGGAGGTGTGTGTGTGTGGGGGGGGGGGGGGAATAGTACATAACAAGATGCAAACACAAATCGAAACTCATACGCAAACACAGATACAGTGCAAATTAGGATAAATACAAGTGCATATCAATATAAAACTTGTGCATACTCTCACACACACACACACACACACACACAAACTCTCTCTCTCTCTCTCACACACGTTTGAACAGAAGCTGCATATTACGTGTGGATGGGGCTGATGACTAGATCTTCAGGCAGATGGTTGTTTATTGCACAGCAATTAAATAAAACGTTAATCACGCGATGAGTTCATCTTCTGAAACCGCCCCCCCCCACCCCACTCCCTTTCTCTCTCCCTCTCTTGTGCTTTGAAGTAGTTTCCCTCATCCCCTTTATTCCTGAGAATGGTGTGGTTATGAATTCTTTTTTTCATGGTGATCTTTTTAGGGCCTTGGGTTGTGTAGGTACTGGGTGTGTGTAATCCTTTGGAAACTCAGCATCGCATGTTTTCTTCTTTTCATCTCTGTATCATTTGTCTGGTGTATATTGCGCCATATTAATATATGTCGGTTTTCTTGCTTTAATTTGTCAAAATATTGCGCTTGATTGTGTCAAGTTTGGCCTAAAAAAAAACAAACCCAACAAGCAAACAAAATTACCTCATCCCAGTGCAGTTTTCGCCATTTATGATTACAGGTGTTTTTTTTCTCTGGCTTTCAATATGAATTTCAAAATGTTTTCTGTTTTTACTCGTGTTCTCTCATCCCAGCGAATTGGAGTCAGGCGTGTGTGTTAATCACTGGTTTACGAGAGATCCGATTTGTCTGTGCTCAAGATCCAGTGCCATGTAAATGAAGTAATCATCGTCATTATCATCATCGTCATCATCGTCATTATTATTATTATTATTATTATTAATTGATTTATATATTTATCATTGTTATTCGTCATCATCATCATCATTATTATTATCATTATTATTATTGTATGGTTATGGTTGTGCGTTTTATTTTTATTTTTTTTTACTGTTATTCTTAGTATGATGATCGCAGCTGCTGCTACTGCTGTTGGCGATGGCTACGAGAACGAAGATATATGTGAAGATAATATCGCCTTTGTCCTCTTAGAGCGCAAGCATGCTGATGGCTGACGAGTCCAACTGGAGATCGGCAGATTGTTCCTCAGCGGCTGTAGGTGAATGGTCTGGTCAGTAGTGGGCTCTGTTCGTCCCCAGTGGGTTTTTTTTTTCGCCTTGTTTGATAAGGATACTTATATAGCGCCTATCCTCGGTTGGAGACCAAGCTCTAAGCGCTTTACAAACACGGGGTCATTCTGCACAACAGGCTGTCTGCCTGGTTAGAGCCGACTGACGCCGGGCTGCCACTGGGTGCTCATCATTCGTTTCCTGTGTCATTCAATCAGATTTCAGGCACTGCACATACACACTCAGATAGACATGTAACATTTTACGTGTATGACCGTTTTGTTTATTTACCCCGCCATGTAGGCAACCATACTCCGTTTTGGGGGGTGTGCACGTTGGGTATGTTCTTGTTTCTATAACCCACCGAACGGTGATAAGGATTACAGGATCTTTCATGTGCGTATTTGATCTTCTGCGTGCATATACACACGAAGGGGGCTCAGGCACTAGCAGGTCTGCACATATGTTGACCTGGGAGATCGGGAAAGATCTCCACCCTTTTATTTACCCACCAGGCGCCGTTACCGAGATTCGAACCCGGGACCCTCAGATTGACAGTCTAACGCTTTAACCACTCAGCTTTTGCGCTTTACCTCTTCTCCTCCAGACTGGCACGACGGCTTGCTTCACAGATACTGGCGGCTTGCTGGATGGTGTGGGTCCAGGCAGGACTGTCTGCTTCACAGATACTGGCGGCTTGCTGGATGGTGTGGGTCCAGGCAGGACTGTCTGCTTCAAAGATACTGGCGGCTTGCTGGATGGTGTGGGTCCAGGCAGGACTGTCTGCTTCACGTATACTGGCGGCTTGCTGGATGGTGTGGCCCCAGGCAGGACTGTTTGCTTCAAAGATACTGGCGGCTTGCTGGATGGTGTGGGTCCAGGCAGGACTGTCTGCTTCACAGATACTGGCGGCTTGCTGGATGGTGTGGGTCCAGGCAGGACTGTTTGCTTCACAGATACTGGCGGCTTGCTGGATGGTGTGGGTCCGGGCAGAACTGTCTGCTTCACAGATACTGGCGGCTTGCTGGATGGCGTGGGACTAGGCAGGACTGTCTGCTTCACAGATATTGGCGGCTTGCTGGATGGTGTGGGTCCGGGCAGGACTGTTTGCTTCAAAGATACTGGCGGCTTGCTGGATGGTGTGGCCCCAGGCAGGACTGCTTCAAAGGTACTCGCGGCTTGCTGGATGGTGTGGCCCCAGGCAGGACTGCTTCACAGATACTGGCGGCTTGCTGGATGGTGTGGCCCCAGGCAGGACTGTCTGCTTCAAAGATACTGGCGGCTTGCTGGATTGTGTGGGTCCAGGCATTTCGACCAGCGGATTGGGTATACTGGCTGGGGGTTGATGTCGTAGGTAGGAGGGCCTTCCACAGCATGTCTTTGTACAGATTCCGAAGTGTTTCTCCGTTACGGCGGTCAGACGACAGTTCGCCGTACAGAACGATCCTGGGTAGACGGTGGTCTTTCTCAGGTTCTGGTGACATGACCTTGCCCAGCGCAGCTGGATTTACAGTAGGATGGCCTCGATTCTGGTGCCTTTGGCTTTCACGAGGACTTCAACATTGGTGATGTAGTCACACCAATGGATCTTCAGGGCGATGTGGAGGCAGCGTTCGTGGAATCTCCTCTCAGGAGGCGGATGTGACTGCAGTCTGTGACCCACGACTCATTTCGCTACTGCAGCTGCTGCTGGTAGTGTCGCTGTTGCATCCAGTCACGAACAGCAGACATTTTTTAGTTCCAACATCACCCCGTTGACTGCTGATCAAGCCCTGTGCACAAAACGCCGGGGCACTTCCAGGATCATTTCCGGCACGTGCAAACTGGTTGTCAGATCCCTTTGAGGAGGTGGAGAAGACTGATTTTTGTTTTGTTTTTGTTTTTTCTCGGGGGAATGTCTTTGTTCTCGGGTTTGAATATGTGAGTCGCTTTGTCTGTCTGTCTGTCTGTGTCTGTGTTGTGTCTGTGTCCCTCTTTGTCTTTCCATCTCCGTTTCTGTTTGCCTGTCTTTGCCTGTCTGTCTGTCTGTCTCTCTCTCATCTCAATCTCTCTAACTCGGTGTGTTCGTGCGTGCGTGTGTGTGTGTATGTGTGTGTTGTGCGTGCGCGCGCGCGCTTTTGCGCACGTTGTAAACCAATCCAAATGCAATTCGCATGATGCGGAATTTAAACTGAGGGAGATTTCCATGTGTCCAAAATCCAACGCTGCGAGAGAGAGAGAGAGAGAGAGAGAGAGAGAGAGAGAGATGGGGCCGACCGATAGTGTGTCCCTTTCACGTATCCACAATTCTTGA
>NC_134884.1:39114003-39124003 GCF_041734735.1 Babylonia areolata | reverse complement strand
TCTCTCTCTCTCTGCCGTGGAAAATGGGAGACAGCGAAAATAATTGTCATGGCTGGCTCTTCTTATGCGGAGGTAGACAAAGAGAAAGGGTAGGGATGTCCCGTAGCTTTCGATTAAAAAAAAAAAAAGTATATTAATTTATGGGACGCGAAAGTGGACTGTAAATATCTATTTGAGAGAGAGAGAGAGTTCTTTGTTGATAATGGCCTCTTTGGCTTCTATGCCAAGGAGGATTAGCAATCGAAAAGCAAACGATGCACAGATTACACACACAAAAAAAGCAGCAAGCAAAACATGTAAGTTCACAATGAAGTGTATTTACTTCGCTGGGTCTAGCTATTTTCTACCTCCTATTCAAGCAACATTCATGGCAATCGCCGTCACAGAAGTAACGTGTAAACGTTTTCAGTTGGTTATTATTGATTTCAAAATGAGAAATAATGAGAATGAATGATTTTTTTTCTTCTGAGGGTAATAGATTAAGCATACATGCTTTTTTTCTCCCCATCCAGCCCTCGAAAACAAACAAATAAACAACAGCGAAAAAGTTAACAGTAACAATAAATTATGTAAAAAAAAAAAAAAAAGAATAAAAGAAAAAAGAAAAGTGAAAAGTGAACAAACAAGAGAAACAATCACGGAAAACATATATCAAAGACGAGAAGAAGAAATGGAGATAGTTACATACATAGATGGATAGAGACAGACAAAGACAGTCAGATAGACAGACAAACAGGCAGGCAGGGAGAGCGAAGAGGGAGAGAGAGATAGAGAGAGAGACGTGGGGGGTGGGGGTGGGGGGATTGGTCCCATATCTGTTCATTTTTCATACGCTTACTAAAAAAATAAATAAATAAAATAAAATAAAAAATTAATAAAGAGAGAGAGAAGAAGAATAATATATTTATGTTGAAACTAATATAGAGAAACATATGGAGTATAAGAAAACTTGGTATTTGACACAGGCTGAATCAATACGTGCCAGGAAAAAAAATGTTGTAGGGTTTGTGTTATTTATCAGAAATTTGTGGTACAGTGTTTTGAATCTTTTGTAATTTGCTTCATGCTTTAAAAATGGAGGAAGTCTGTTCCATATCTAACTTTCTCAGTACAAAGACTTGATTTTTATAAGGTTATTGCCGGTAAAGGATCAATTTTGTGAGATTGCCAAAACTGGTTGAGAGTGAACATATTTCTAATAGACACTGGAGCATTTCCATGAAAAACAATATTCATAAGGATTCCTTTACTGAACAGCATTTTGGACTTAAGCGGGAGAATGTTGAGAGGTTTGAAGTTAGCATCTGTTAGTGAAGTAGACATGTTTAACACAAGCTTGATGTCACACCTATAGACACTAACTACAGATTTACTCATATTGTAACAAGCCAAATCCCAAAGAGTATATGCATAGCATAATCAATGGATGACTGAATGTAAGAATAAAAGAAGATCTTTCGAGCATGTACGTGTAAAAAGTTTTTATTCTTTTTAAGCTGGTAAGTTTTGGAAGCAATATTTTTTTTTGGTAAGGATTTGAATGTGTGCTGACCAGGAAAAGTTATCATCAATGGTTTCTCCCAGTAGCTTGTGATTTGACACTTCTTCCGGGTTTTTTTTTTTATTGTTGGTGTAGGGGGGAGGTAAGTTGGTGGTTAAATTTTGATGTTTTTGTCTGGTAGGAGAGAGAGAGAGAGAGAGAGAGAGAGAGAGAGAGAGAGAGAGAGAGTGCACGGGTAGAATTTACATCTGATCGCTGCTGAGATATTTTTAAGGTGGCGAAATGCCAGCTCGCTATGACGTCGTGCGGGGCGGGATTAATTCTGGTAAACGTGACGACACTAATGGTCGGGATGTGTGTGTGTGTGTGTGTGTGTGTGGTGTGTGGTGTATTTGTGTGTGTGTGTGTGTGTGTGTGTGTGTCTGTGTGTGTGTGTGTGTGTGTGTGTGTGTGTGTGTGTGTGTGTGTGTGTGTGTGTGTGTGTGTGTGTGTGTGTGTGTGTGTGTGTGTGTGTGTGTGTGGTGTGTGTGCTTGTGTATGTGGGTGTGGTGTGTGTGTGTGTGTGTGTGTGTGTAGTGTGTGTGTGTGTGTGTGTAGTGTGTGTGTGTGTATGTGTGTGTGTGTGTGTGTGTGTGTGTGTGTGTGTGTGTGTGTGGTAAGAGGGGAAAGAGGGGGGGACGGGTATGGGGCTCGGTGGACAGAGGAGTGGGTGTTTGGAGGTTGGATGACGGGAGGAAGGGGAAGATTGGGAGGGCCGTATGGTTCTGTATCATGCAGTGATGGTGAGGATGGAGGTAGGAGAAGGTTAGGAGGAATGTATGGTTCTGTATCATGCAGTGATGGTGAGGATGGAGGAAGGTGAAGGTTAGGAGGGCTGTATGGTTCTGTATCATGCAGTGATGGTGAGGATGGAGGAAGGTGAAGGTTAGGAGGGCTGTATGGTTCTGTATCATGCAGTGATGGTGAGGATGGAGGAAGGTGAAGGTTAGGAGGGCTGTATGGTTCTGTATCATGCAGTGATGGTGAGGATGGAGGAAGGGGAAGGTGAGGAGGGCTGTATGGTTCTGTATCATGCAGTGATGGTGAGGATGGAGGAAGGGGAAGGTTAGGAGGGCTGTATGGTTCTGTATCATGCAGTGATGGTGAGGATGGAGGAAGGAGAAGGTTAGGAGGGCTGTATGGTTCTGTATCATGCAGTGATGGTGAGGATGGAGGAAGGAGAAGAAGGTTAGGAGGGCTGTATGGTTCTGTATCATGCAGTGATGATGAGGATGGAGGAAGGGGACGGTTAGGAGGGCTGTATGGTTCTGTATCATGCAGTGATGGTGAGGATGGAGGAAGGGGAAGGTTAGGAAGGCTGTATGGTTCTGTATCATGCAGTGATGGTGAGGATGGAGGAAGGGGAAGGTTAGGAAGGCTGTATGGTTCTGTATCATGCAGTGATGGTGAGGATGGAGGAAGGGGAAGGTGAGGAGGGCTGTATGGTTCTGTATCATGCAGTGATGGTGAGGATGGAGGAAGGAGAAGGTTAGGAAGGCTGTATGGTTCTGTATCATGCAGTGATGGTGAGGATGGAGGAAGGGGAAGGTTAGGAAGGCTGTATGGTTCTGTATCATGCAGTGATGGTGAGGATGGAGGAAGGGGAAGGTTAGGAAGGCTGTATGGTTCTGTATCATGCAGTGATGGTGAGGATGGAGGAAGGGGAAGGTTAGGAGGGCTGTATGGTTCTGTATCATGCAGTGATGGTGAGGATGGAGGAAGGTGAAGGTTAGGAGGGCTGTATGGTTCTGTATCATGCAGTGATGGTGAGGATGGAGGCAGGTGAAGGCTGGGAGGGCTGTATGGTTCTGTATCATGCAGTGATGGTGAGGATGGAGGAAGGGGAAGGTTAGGAAGGCTGTATGGTTCTGTATCATGCAGTGATGGTGAGGATGGAGGAAGAAGGAGGTTAGGAAGGCTGTATGGTTCTGTATCATGCAGCGATGGTGAGGATGGAGGAAGGGGAAGGTTAGGAAGGCTGTATGGTTCTGTATCATGCAGTGATGGTGAGGATGGAGGAAGGTGAAGGTTAGGAGGGCTGTATGGTTCTGTATCATGCAGTGATGGTGAGGATGGAGGAAGGTGAAGGTTAGGAGGGCTGTATGGTTCTGTATCATGCAGTGATGGTGAGGATGGAGGAAGCTACAGAGCCGAGGAATTATGGGAGGATGAAGGAAAAAAATAACAAACAACTGTCATCGTGAATGCCGTGTGTGTGTGTGTGTGTGTGTGTGTGTGTGTGTGTGTGTGTGTGTGTGTGTGTGTGTGTGTGTATGTGTATGTGTGTGTGTGTGTGTGTGTGTGTGTGTGTGTGTGTGTGTGTGTGTGTGTGTTTGTGTTTGTATATATGTGTGTGTGTGTGTGTGTGTGCGTGCGTGTGTGCGTATGCGCGCGCGCGCGTGTGTGTATGTATGTATGTATGTGTGTGTGTGTGTGTGTGTGTGTGTGTAGTGTGTGTGTGTGTGGTAAGAGGGGAGACAGGTATGGGGCCGGTGGACAGAGGAGTGGGTGTTTGGAGGTTTGATGACGGGAGGAAGGGGAAGGTTAGGAGGGCTGTATGGTTCTGTATCATGCAGTGATGGTGAGGATGGAGGAAGGTGAAGGTTAGGAAGGCTGTATGGTTCTGTATCATGCAGTGATGATGAGGATGGAGGAAGGTGAAGGTTAGGAGGGCTGTATGGTTCTGTATCATGCAGTGATGGTGAGGATGGAGGAAGCTACAGAGCTGAGGAATTATCGGAGGATGAAGGAAAAAAATCAACCAACCAACAAACAAACAAACAACTGTCATCGTGAATCCGGTGCATCAGAAGTCCAAGGATACATTTATCTTTTTTTTCGTCTTCTTCTTCTTCCACCATGCAAAACATCAAACGTATAGTGCTTGACATTATACCACAAAATAGCAAGATATTCTCCTCCTAAAAATTCACAAAGAATGATAAGAAGAGTACAGATTCCTAGACTGTACAAATATATTGGTGAAACCGAAGAAAAAAAATTAGAAGTATTTTCGAGTAGAGGCAAAACAAAACGGGTTACACAATAATCATGGAGAACTTTCTTAACCCTTTCAGCGCCAAACTCGCGTTAATTTTATGCACAAGCTACGTAGAGGACCCATGTCACTGAAGGGTGACCAGATCATGGGTCTGTTATCCACGAACCTCTGCTCTTAATATTCGGTGGAAGGATAGGCCATATTTTCTACACATCGCAGGGGTAATCCCCAGCTATTTTAGACGCCATGTTTTCTGTGTTCATAGCACAAGTGAATTTTGCACTCTAAATTGACTGGCGGTGAAAGGGTTAATGCTTATCATCTCTCTCTACACCTTTGCCCAATGACACATTTCATCATTTACAGATTCCTAGGCTGTACAAATATACTGGTGAAACAGAAGAAGAAGAAAAAAAGAAGTATTTTCGAGTAGATGCAAAACAAAACAGGTTACACAATAATCATGGTCAACTTTCTTAATGCTTACCATCTCTCTCTACACCTTTGCCCAAGGACACATTGTAAATAAAACGCAAGAGTATGGTCATAAATCACGATCAAAAGACGAGAGACAGAGAAAGAGAGAGAGAGAGAGAGAGAGAGAGAGAGAGAGAGAGACAGAGACAGAGACAGAGACAGAGAGACAGAGAGACAACTGCCAGTGGATACTGAGACTTATCGTCTGCTCGCCCCCTCCCACCTGGAGTCAGCCCAGTGATTAGAATTAATGACCAGTACGTGTCATGTTGTCTCTGATGTATCGCTCTGATTTTTGCAATGCAACCTCCGGTCATTCCCCCCCCCCCCCCCCCCCCCCAGGTCCGGTTAGAACCAGTGCAGGCTGTTAAAGTTGATCCCCCGCCCCCCTCCCCCCGACCCCCCGACCCCCACTCCCAACGTTTTCTTCCGTTCATTAATTAAGTCTAAAATGGAGAGGAGGAGGGGGCGAGAGAGGGGAGATCAGTCAGAACGACCTCTCTTCCTTTTTTTTTTTTTTTTTTTTTCCCCAATAGCTTGATTCAACCCTCAGATATGGGCTATTTCGAATTAAGATGTGTGATGTCGATTATGACCAGGCCCAATGATCCCGTGGCTAGCCCGGAATGACCCCCGGGGTAAATCGCAACAGGGGAGAGGGGAGGGGGGGGAGTATTTCAAGGCTGTTACACCACTGACCTTCCATCCACAGCTGAGATAGGTTCAGAGTGGAAGACTTGTCAAAGTAAAAAACTGAGCACAAAGTGTAATCGACTATCGGTTCAGGATTTGTAAAGCCACCCCCACCCCCCCCTCACTCCACCTCCTCCCCCGCCCCACTCACTATCACCCACCCCCACCCCCATCTTTACTAGAGCTTCAGTGGCGGTCTGGGTGCTAGTCTTTCGGATGAGGCGATAAGCCGAGGCCCCAGTTTGCAACAAGAATTTAGCGCATGCAAAAGAACCCACGGCAACAAAAGGGTTATTACTGATAAAAAAAAAAAAAATCTGTAGAAAACTCTCATCGATAGTTGAGAAAAAGAAAAGAAAAAAAATATATGGGTGGCGCCACACTGTGGCGAGCCGCTCACCCTGGGAGAGCAGCTCGAATTTCACGCAGAGAAATATGTTGTGACATAAAAAGTAACACAGCACAGCACAGCACAGCACTAGCACAACACAGCACAGAACAACACAGCACAGCACAGCACAGCACAGCACAGCACAACACAGCACAGCACAGCACAGCACAGCACAGCACAACACAGCACAGCACAGCACAGCACAGCACAACACAACACAACACAGCACAGCACAACACAACACAACACAGCACAGAACAGCACAACACAGCACAGCACAGCACAGCACAGCACAACACAACACAACACAGAACAGCACAGAACAGCACAGCACAACACAGCACAGCACAGCACAGCGCAGCACAGCACAGCACAGTATCAGTAGCTCAAGGAGGCGTCACTGCGTTCGGTCAAATCCGTATACGCTACACCACATCTGCCAAGCAGATGCCTGACCAGCAGCGTAACCCAACGCGCTTAGTAACACAGCACAGCACAGCACAGCACAGCACAGCACAGCACAGCACAGCACAGCACAACACAATGCAACACAACACAGCGGGGAGTCTGGTCAGTGTGGGATTCGATCCCGCACGCTTGGACTCTCTCACTTCCAAGGCGGACGCGTTACCACTAGGCAACCACGACACTTTAATTTTTTTTTTTTTTTTTTTTTTAGAGCGTTTTCCTTGACTTGAAATTTGTCCGAGTTTCTTAGGCCTGCCTCTGAGGCCAAGGGTACACTGTGAAAGAAATTGAACAGACTGCTCTCAAAGGATTTCTTCTTCTTCTTCTTCTTCTCGCTTAACTATGTGAAGAGTCATTGGGGTGCCGCACAAAAGAACTGTTCACCAGATGTCGGTTGTGAGTCAAAAGCCTGGTGTCTCTGTAAGTGATTTTCCCTTCCTTTCTGCAGTATTGTCAGTGATTTTCCCTTCCTTTCTGCAGTATTGTCAGTGATTTTCCCTTCCTCTCTGCAGTATTGTCAGTGATTTTCCCTCCCTTTCTGCACAGTGATTTTCCCTCCCTCTCTGCAGTATTGTCAGTGATTTTCCCTCCCTCTCTGCAGTATTGTCAGTGATTTTCCCTTCCTTTCTGCAGTATTGTCAGTGATTTTTCCCTTCCTTCCTGCAGTATTGTCAGTGATTTTTCCCTTCCTTTCTGCAGTATTGTCAGTGATTTTCTCATCCTTTCTGCAGTATTGTCAGTGATTTTCCCTTCCTTTCTGCAGTATTGTCAGTGATTTTTCCCTTCCTTTCTGCAGTATTGTCAGTGATTTTCCCTCCCTTTCTGCACAGTGATTTTCCCTCCCTTTCTGCACAGTGATTTTCCCTCCCTCTCTGCAGTATTGTCAGTGATTTTCCCTTCCTCTCTGCAGTATTGTCAGTGATTTTCCCTTCCTTTCTGCAGTATTGTCAGTGATTTTTCCCTTCCTTTCTGCAGTATTGTCAGTGATTTTTCCCTTCCTTTCTGCAGTATTGTCAGTGATTTTTCCCTTCCTTTCTGCAGTATTGTCAGTGATTTTCCCTTCCTCTCTGCAGTATTGTCAGTGATTTTCCCTTCCTTTCTGCAGTATTGTCAGTGATTTTCCCTTCCTCTCTGCAGTATTGTCAGTGATTTTCCCTTCCTTTCTGCAGTATTGTCAGTGATTTTCCCTTCCTTTCTGCAGTATTGTCAGTGATTTTCCCTCCCTTTCTGCACAGTGATTTTCCCTTCCTTTCTGCAGTATTGTCAGTGATTTTCCCTTCCTTTCTGCAGCATTGTCAGTGATTTTCCCTTCCTTTCTGCAGTATTGTCAGTGATTTTTCCCTTCCTTTCTGCAGTATTGTCAGTGATTTTTCCCTTCCTTTCTGCAGTATTGTCAGTGATTTTCCCTTCCTTTCTGCAGCATTGTCAGTGATTTTCCCTTCCTTTCTGCAGTATTGTCAGTGATTTTCCCTTCCTTTCTGCAGTATTGTCAGTGATTTTCCCTTTCTCTCTGCAGTATTGTCAGTTCATTGCTTTTTTTTTTCTTTCTTCTGTCTTCCACTTCGTTTCTCTTCCTCACTAGTTCTTCGGGTGATTATTTTAAGGAAGCCATTGGATCGATCCAAAAGGCATACGAAGGACGTGCACAACTGAATTTTGTCCCTTCCCTCATTTTCGTCTTCTGTCCCTCTCTCTCTCTTCCCCCCATCTCTCTCTCTCTTCCTCCATCTCTCTCTTTTCCCCATCTCTCTCTCTCTCTTCCCCCATCTCTCTCTCTCTTCCCCCATCTCTCTCTCTTCCCCCATCTCTCTCTCTTCCCCATCTCTCTCTCTCTTTCTCTCTCTTCCCCATCTCTCTCTCTCTTCCCCCATCTCTCTCTCTTCCCCATCTCTCTGTCTTCCCCCATCTCTCTCTCTTCCCCCATCTCTCTCTCTTCCCCATCTCTCTCTCTATCTCTCTCTTCCCCATCTCTCTCTCTCTTCCCCCATCTCTCTCTCTCTCTCTCTCTCTCTCTCTCTCTCTCTCTCTTCCCCTCATCTCTCTCTCTCTCCCCCCAATCTCTCTCTCTTCGCCCCATCTCTCTGTCTCTTCCACCCATCTCCCTCTCTCTTCCACCATCTCTCTCTCTTTCCCCCATCTCTCTCTCTCTCTCTCTTCTCCCCACCTCTCTCTCTCTTTCCCCCATCTCTCTCTCTCTCTCTCTTCTCCCCATCTCTCTCTCTTTCCCCCATCTCTCTCTCTCTCTCTCTTCTCCCCACCTCTCTCTCTCTTTCCCCCATCTCTCTCTCTCACTTTGACCGTTGTCCGCGGAGAGAGAGAATATTCTCCCTTTTTTTTCTTTTCTTTTTTTTTTTTTTAATCACAACAGAATTCTCTGTGTGAAATTTGAGCTGCTCTCCCCGGAGAGAGCGCGTCGCTACACTACAGCGCCACTCTTTTTTTTTTTTTTTTTTTTTTTTCCTGCGTGCAGTTTCATTTGGTTTTCCTAACGAAGTGGATTTTTTCTACAGGATTTTGCCAGGAACAACCCTTTTGTTGCCGTGGGTTCTTTCACGTGCGCTAAGCGCATGTTGCACACGGGACCTCGGTTTATCGTCTCATCCGAATGACTAGCGTCCAGACCACCACTCAAGGTCTAGTGGAGGGGGAGAAAATATCGGCGGCTGATCCGTGTTTCGATCCAGCGCTCTCAGATTCTCTCTCGCTTCCTAGGCGGACGCGTTACCTCTAGGCCATCACTCCACATGTGCAGTCCTCACGCGCAGTCTCCCTTCCTTTGCGCGTCGAGTCTCTCTCTCCCTTACCTTGAGCGTCGATTCTCTCCCTTACCTTGCGCGTCGATTATCTACCTTCCCTCACTCGCCAATTCTCTCACGCCAAACAATCTTGCGTTGGCATGTGAAGTCAATTGAGTAACACTGTCATGTCTAGCTTGAGCAGAACTTTCTCTGCATTTACACGTGATTTACTTGACATGACAGCGTTACTCAATTGACTTCATGATACATGATACATACATGATCATGCAATTACAAATGGACTGTACGCATCCCGTACATATCTATGTAAATAAACCAATAGAAAACCCCATTTGTGACTGGCCTCTATATGTTCCTGGCCTGTGCGTGGGATCTTGTCTATCCTTTCAATTAATCATATTTAGTTAAGTCTTTTGTGCCGTACCCTTGTTAGAACCACTCGGAGCACGGCCACAATATATATTATATATATATATATATGTCTTTTTTTCTCTTGTATGTATCAAACCAATCCCAGTATTACTGGCAAATGGGTGCTAAAATAACATGCAAATTATTGTGTATTTTATTTTGTTACACCATGTCATTATTAATGCTATGCTCCAACTACTGAACTCTGAAACTCTTCCTTCTTCCCCTGTTTTGCAGACCCCAGGCTCCCTGACATTTTC
>NC_134884.1:39104003-39109003 GCF_041734735.1 Babylonia areolata | reverse complement strand
TTCAGAATTTTTGCCAGGAACAACCTTTTAGTTGCCGTGGGTTCTTTTACGTGCGCTAAGTGCATGGTGCACACGGGACCTTGGTTTATCGTTTCATCCGAATGACTAGCGCCCAGACCACTACTCAAAGTCTAGTGGAGGGGGAGAAAATATCGGCGGCTGTGCCGTGATTCGAACCAGCGCGCTCAGATTCCCTCGCTTCCTAGGCGGACGCGTTACCTCTAGGCCATCACTCCATTCCAAATATTTGGCTGAAACGTAAATATTTTCAGCGCACCATTCAAGGCATTTTATTTTATGGTGCACATGTACCTAAAATAGCCGTCTGTGTATTCGTTGAGAGACCAACTATAGTGTTTTAGATCATATGCAGCCTGCATAGTATAAATCACTTTTCGATTAAAAATCAGCAACAGGATTTTATGAAAATACACCTGCTTTTTATGACCGGGGACGGGTTGAAAGAGGCGATATTTGCAGCACTAAGTTTGCGTAGAGTTAAGAGTATTCCTAAGTATAATGTGGAATTTACTGTAGAGTTGATGATGATGGAGTCTCCCGTCGGACCGACGGACGAGTAGGCAGGCAGGCTTATCTGTCGGTGTGTGTCCTCATGTGGGAGAAGAGGCCGATTCTGGATGCGCAGCACTTCCCACAGGTGTTGCAAGGGAAAACATCTCCAGAAGTTGAGCCCTGCTTCCTTCGCTCTCGCTTCTCCTTAATGGCCGGCGTTCTCTTGTTTTCAAACGTCTTTATGCCACTTGAGCACAGCATCCTCCAGCAAGAGCGGTCTAGGGCATCAGTTTCTCAGGAAGCGATGTCTATGTCACAAGCTTTGAGGTTTGTCTTCAAGGTGTCCTTGAAGCGCTTGCAGGGTCTTCCAAGTTCGCGGTGGCCTTCCTTCAGCTGGCCATACAAGAGCATCTTCGGGATCCTGCTGTTTGTCATGCGGACAACGTGTCCTGTCCAGCGTAGCTGGCACTAGATCAGCAGGCTTTCGATGCTGGGCAGGCCGTTCCTGCCCTGTTGAGTTTGGAACATTCTTAACGACAAGCACACTTAGCGCTCGCTAAGTTCGCACATGCAACTCACCCCCAGGAGCCAATTGCATTGCTCGGACGGAAGAGCCTAGTATGGTCGTAACCCGCTACTAACTGTGTGTAGTATGGAACTGACCAATGGCGTAGTTCGGTCAACGTATGCATTTAGTCATGTGTAACTGTCAAAAAGTTAGAACCAAGCAATACAACTGGCACTCACTCACTCACTCACTCATTCCCTCGACCGCTGAGATCGTTGGGAGGACATGAGGAAGATGTCATAGCTCGCCACGCCGTTCTGTTGACAGCTGTCGTGAGGAGATCTAGCATCGTCATTTTGGTCCATTCCTTGACGTTGTCGGACCAGCTCTTTCTCTGCCGCCCCCATCTGCGCCCTCCCTCCACAGTCCCTTGCAGGATGGTTTTGGAGAGGGTGTTATGTCGTATGACGTGACCAAACCATGCCATCTTCCGTCGTTTGACAGTGGCCAGCACTGGTTCTTGGGGCAACTGGCACCAGGTCCTTAACTTTTTGTGTGTGAACCCTGTGTGTATCCGCTTGCTCCCCCATCTCCCTCCCTCCCTGCCTAGCCTACCTACCAACCTCTGTCTGGCCGCCCACCGGCCTACCTGTTTGAATGAGTTCTCCTAATTCAATGAAACAGATTGCCCCTTTTTTTCACCATTAGAATTAGAAATGCTTTGAAAGTAAAATGTGTTTTCCATTTCTCACACCATGGATGAGATTTGTTTTCAGTTCGGTCGCCACGGGTGGTGGTATGTGGGAGTGGTGGGAGTTAATAAGTGGGGGTTCGGGTTAATGGGTATGGGTAGTGTGTGTGTGTGTGTGTGTGTGTGTGTGTGTGTGTGTGTGTGTGTGTGTGTGTGTGTGTGTGTGTGTGTGTGTGTGTGTGTGTGTGTGTGTGTGTATGAAGTCAAGTCAAGTCAAAATGATTTTTATTGAGGGTAAAAGAATAAGCTTATACAGCTTTTTTACATCCTGCCCTCAGAAAAAAAAGAGAGAAGAAAATCAATTTAAAAAAGAAAAAAGAAAAAAAAAGAAAAAAAAGAAGAAGAAGAAATGGGGGAAGTGGGGGTCTGGAAAGGATAATATGGAAATAAACAATTACAAGAAACACACACAAATTCTATCGAAAACAACAACAACAACAACAGAAATAATACAAGCGTAAATAGCAATAAATTTACAAATGATACTGACACGATTACAACATGCAGTGCGACGTTCTTACATCATTAAATGTGTGTGTGTGTGTGTGTGTGTGTGTGTGTGTGTGTGTGTGTGTGTGTGTGTTGATGTGGACAGGTTATAGAACAATAAACGAAGCATTCTTCCCTAGAAAAGAGCAGTGAAATCTGTTGTGAAGAAAACATAATACATCTCCCGACCAAAGGTATCTAAACCTACACCCTTCCTCACACCCCAATACCTATACAACACAACATCCCATTACTACTTGGCATTTTGGTGTTTATTGTTTGTTTGGGTGGCTTTGCATTAAGAAAACGTTGACAGAATTTACACGTCAGCGCGATTTCTAAGGGGGATAAATCCACATCGATTCAACTTCTCCGTTCTTTGCAGAAACGTGTGTTGACCGTCGTCTTGTGGCATTGTGTGTTCTAAGCATTCCGGCAGCTGGTAGCGGTAATGAACCAGTGTCAATGAATACAGTAAAAAAGAAAAAAAAAGAAAAAAAATAGGTAAGGACCGTAGAGATAAGAACAGGGTGTTTTGCACGCAGCAATAGCCGACTGGTTAATGCGTTGGACTTTTAATCTGAGGGTCCGGGGTTCGAATCTCGGTGGCGCCTGGCGGGTAAAGGGTGGAGATTTTTTCCGATCTCCCAAATCAACATATGTGCAGACCTGCCAGTGCCTGAACCCCCTTCGTGTGTATACGCACGCAGAAGATCAAATACGCACATGAAAGATCCTGTAATCCATCTCAGCGTTCGGTGGGTTATGGAAACAAGAACATACCCAGCATGCACACCCCCGAAAACGGAGTATGGCTGCCTACATGGCGGGGTAAATAAACAAAACATTCATGCACGTAAAATGTTAAACGTTACATGTTTGTCTCAGTGTGTAGGTGTGCGTGCCTGAAATCTGATTGAATGACACAGGAAACGAATGATGAGCGCCCAATGGCAGCCGTCAGTCGGCTCTACCCAGGTAGGCAGCCTGTTATGTAAATGACTCTGTGTGTGTAAAGCGCTTAGAGCTTGGTCTCCGACCGAGGATAGGCGCTATATAAATATCCATATCAATCAATCAATCAAAAACGAAGATATAGAAGTAGTTAGACACGTCAGGGTAAGGAGAGGTGAGTGGGTAGGCTGAGAGGGAATATGGAAGTAACGGTAGCTTGGGACGGGAGGGAGGGAGAGTTGGAGAGAGGGTGTGGAAGGACGGTGAGAGAAGAGGGAGGGAGAGAGGCAGGGAGAGTTGGGGAGAGGGTGTGGAAGGACGGTGAGAGAAGAGGGAGGGAGAGAGGCAGGGAGAGTTGGGGAGAGGGTGTGGAAGGACGGTGAGGGAAGAGGGAGGGAGGGAGAGTTGGAGAGAGGGTGTGGAAGGACGGAGAGAGAAGAGGGAGGGAGGGAGGGAGGGAGAGTTGGGAGAGGGTGTGGAAGGACGGTGAGGGAAGAGGGAGGGAGGGAGGGAGAGTTGGAGAGAGGGTGTGGAAGGACGGAGAGAGAAGAGAGTGGAGGGGGGAGGGATAAAATACAAGATAGGGAATGGAATCAGGGCAAAAAGGGGCGGAAAGCTCAGAGTGGGAAACAGGCTCAGGATGGTCGGGTAGCTGGGAAGGGAAATATGGTGAAAGGGGTTAGACAGCTAGGGCAGGGAGACAGAGTAAAGAGTGTAGGTTTCTAGTGAATGGGGATAGGGTAAGGTAGGGTGGATTTTTATCCATTTCTTCTGCTCCCAATGCTCTGTAGCCGTCGATATATTTCGCTTGAAAAGTCTACTCTTACTACTGTATGCAGTGTGGAAAATGGTTTGCTTTAAGGTGTGTAGTCCATCCATTGGCAGCGTCAGGATGTGGGGACCTGCAAAACACTCCAATGTGACAACGCAAATGCCCAGTAATGCCAAGATCATTGTGAACTATATACAGGAGCATTCCATCCAAATTCTGTCACCTATCATATCATTGTCCTGACGTAGCTCCATGCTGCTTTCAGATGTTTCCCCTTCTGAAGTAGAACCTGATTGGAAAAAAAAGTTTCGAAGAATTCAGGACTCGGAGAAAAGCAGTGGAGTTTACAGCTGGCAACCAAACTCTACACTCCATCTCGCTCACTACGATCAGCTTCGGATGCACTCCATTTACGCATACCCAGATTCAAACTCTCGACTGTTGGCCGCCGTTCTTTCTCTGTCTCTGGACCTTGCAATTGGAATGAACTTCCTCTTTCGCTTCGTCAAGTCTCCACACTCAGCTCTTTCAAGTCTGGCCTTAAAACCCACCACTTCCCAAAATAGCTTCCCATGCCTCTCTCTTCCTTGTCTTCAGTTTCTCCAGTTTTAGGGTTATGCGTGCGTGAGAATGACTGGTGCGAAAGCGCTTAGATTTGTCTATGCACAAGATTCAGCGCTACATAAATACCATTATTATTATTATTATTATTAAATCCCAATCAGGCCATGAAAAAGCATCTGACTCTTGGCTGAGGAGACTGTAAAACCCTGTATAAAGAAAGGAGGGAAGTATTTTGAAGGGCTGAAAAGTTCACAAGAGTTCGGCTTGTCATTTTTTTTTTTTTTTTGCGAAGCAGGCGACAGTGCTTTGGGATCAGCCCCCAGTAGAATCAGAACTACAAAGACCGGATCATGATCATTTCCTTTGTGCATCAACGTAACAAACCCTTTGAACTCTTTGCTCGTCATTATTGACAGAAATGTGAGACAACTGAACGTGTTCTCGTTGCC
>NC_134884.1:39096503-39099003 GCF_041734735.1 Babylonia areolata | reverse complement strand
TCGGGGGAGTATCGACACGGGGGAGTATCGACACGGGGGAGTATCGACACGGGGGAGTATCGACTCGGGGGAGTATCGACATGAGGGAGTATCGACACGGGGGAGTATCGACATGAGGGGAGTATCGACACGGGGGGAGTATCGACATGAGGGAGTATCGACTCGGGGGAGTATCGACTCGGGGGGAGTATCGACACGGGGGAGTATGGACACGGGGGAGTATGGACACGGGGGAGTATGGACACGGGGGAGTATCAACTCGGGGGAGTATGGACACGGGGGGAGTATGGACACGGGGGAGTATGGACACGGGGGGAGTATCGACACGGGGGGAGTATGGACACGGGGGGAGTATCGACACGGGGGAGTATCGACACGGGGGGAGTATGGACACGGGGGAGTATCGGGCTGACCCCTTCCCTCTCTCTCCACCCCTCTCACTGGCTCTGGTGCTTTTTTCTCCCAGCCTCAGTTATAGTCTATCTCTCTCTGTGTCTCTCTATCTCTCTATGTGTCTCTCTCTCTCTCTGTCTCTCTCTCTCTCTGTGTCTCTCTCTCTCTGTCTCTGTCTGTCTGTCTGTCTCTCCCTCTCTCTTCTTTGATCATATTCAGAATAGTGAAAGATTTAGTTTCTATAAGAATTTTTGCAGTGTGTCTGATCTGAAACCTTACTTGGTGTTGAATATGGATAGACATTTAAAATATATGACGACAAGATTTAGATTAGGCATTACAGAATTAGCGGTCCATCATTACAGATACAGAACATGTAACGACAGTGATCTGACCTGTCCATTATGTAAAGAATCACAAGAAAATGAGATACACTTTGTTCTTTGCTGTCCAGCTTTAAGGAACATTCGAGAGGAGTTTATTCAGCCTAAATATTATAGTAAACCTACGTTGTTTAAATTGAACTTATTGATGTCATCTACTTCCCCTGAAGTTGTTCGCAAATTTTCACTATTTCTATACAAAGCTTTCAAATTCAGAGAAATGGCTACTTCGTGAAAATGCTGTATGTATTCTTTTGTTTGTTTGTTTTTTCTTTTATTGTTCTACACATTGAAATGTAATGCTGGTATCTTTTTGTTTGACTGTGTTTATTGATACTCACAGTGTCGTGATGTATTGTTTGTAAAATAATGTTCACATTCCCCTTCATAAGGGGCCTAGGCCTATACATGAATAAACCATCTTGAATCTTGAATCTTCTTTGATCCAACTTATTTACGGGGAGCGGAACTTGGAATGAACATGTATGTTTATTCAATAAAATGCCATTGCGTCATTGCCTGAATGTCTGTCTGTCTCCCTCCCTCTCTCTCTGTTTCCGTCAGTCTCTCCATGTCTCTTTGTCAGTCTCTCTGTGTGTCTTCTAAACTCTTAACTCCCCTCTCTCTGTGTGTTTCTCCGTCTGTCTCTGTCTGTCAATCTGTCCGCCTCTATGTGTGTCTGTCTCTGTCCGTCTGTTTGTCTGTATGTCTATCTCCATTCTGGCTGGCTCAGAATCTATTGCAGACAACAACAAACAAACAAAAAAAGAAGAAGAAAAAAAAAGAAAAAGAAAAAAAAAAAAAATAGAAAAAGAGATGAAGCAACGGAAATTTTCAGAGCTAGATGAAATGGAAGAATCCCATGTAAAACATAATGGAAAAGACACACACACACACACACACACACACACACACACACACACAGAGATGATATTGGATGAGAATTCAGACTGATGAACGATATTAAGGTTGTCGGCTACTATGTCTGCGCCCGTCTGCCTGTCTGTCTGAGTATCGGTGTGTGTGTGTGTGTGTGTGTGTGTGTGTGTGTGTGTGTGTGTGTGTGTGTGTGTGTGTGTGTGTCTGTTTGCTAAAGCGCGTTCTGTTTCAGTGTCTTATTTCTCCCACGCCCCTTCCACCCAAACACCTTTCCCACCCCCCTACACCCCCACCCCAATTGTTTTCTTTCTGTGTATGCGACCGTCTGTTTGACTGCCTTTCTGTTTGTTTGTTTGTCTGTCTGTCTGTCTCTGCCTGTCTGTCTGTCTCTGCATCCCTCTTTCTCTCTCCACCCCCCTCTCTCTCTGGTGCACGAGTATAAGAAGAACCGTTACAAATGTCTGTCTGTCTGTCTGTCTGTATGCCCGGCTGATTGTCTCTTTTCCTCTCTGTCTCTGCAAAGGTGTGAAATTGAATCACCACTACTATCTGTCTGTCTGCCTCTCTCTCTCCCCCTCTCTCTCTCTCCCTCTCTCCCTCTCAATCTTTCTCTCTCTCTCCCTCTCTCTCTCTCTCATTTCTCTCTCCCCCTCTCTCTCTCTCTCTTCCCCACCTCTCTCTCTCTTATTCTGCGTCTCTTTATCCATATCTCTTTCTCTCCCCACCTCTCTCTCTCTCTCTGTCTGGTGCGAGAGTGTAAGTCTCTCTCCATCTCTCTCTCCCCCCCCCTCTCTCTCTCACTCCCCCTCTCTCTCTCACTCTCTCTCTCTCCCACTGTATCTCTC
>NC_134884.1:39086503-39089003 GCF_041734735.1 Babylonia areolata | reverse complement strand
GCCCGAATTTCACACGGAGAAATCTGTTGTGATAAAAAGAAATACAAATACAAACAAATGGAAAACACGAGCACTTGGGCCGGGGGTGAGGACTTCGGATTATTTATTTTTTTTTTTTACTGTCATATGTTAGTGTTGTTGTTGTAGCTGCTGTTGTTGCTGTCGTTTTCGTTGTTGTCATTTTTACATTTATTTGCTTATTTATCATCATTGTTGTCTTTTTTTATATTTATTATTATTATTATTATTATTATTATTACTTTAAAAAAAATATATTTATTGATTGATTGCTTTATTTATTTATGTACGCTTATAGTTGACTTCATCAAGAATTTGCGCCTTATACATTTTATTATTATTAGTAGTAGTTCTTTTTTTTTTTAATGTATTTATCTATTATTTATTCACCCTTTTTTTTCTTTTTTTTTTCTCTCAAGGCCTGACTAAGCGCGTTGGTTTACGCTGCTGGTCAGGCATCTGCTTGGCAGATGTGGTGTAGTGTAGCGTATATGGATTTGTCCGAACGCAGTGACGCCTCCTTGAGCTACTGAAACTGTCGTTATTGCTGCTCCTGTTGTTGTTGCCCTTGCTTCTGTTGCAGCTGTGGGTCAGTTAAGGATGTCCTCCGCCATATTGGTGGCCGCTTATAGTTTCGTGAAACTTTTTCTCTTCTGTTGTTGTATTTGTTCTTGACGTTTTCATCGTCATCATCAACTATCATCCTTCCCTCTCAACTTCCTAAGCATCATCATCATCATCATCATCATCATCATCCGTCTTCGTCTTCATCATCATCATCATCATCATCATCATCGTCATCATTCTTCTTCTTTGTTCCAAAACGTGAAATCGGCGGCAACTTACACACACATGATACACATTACAAGCGCGAACACACACACACACACAGATAGACTTTCATGCAGACAGACAGACAGACACACACACACGAGCGCGCGCGCACACACACACACACACACAACCGCACACACACACACACACACACAACCGCACACACACACACACACACACAACCGCACACACACACACACACACACAACCGCACACACACACACACACACACAACCGCACACACACACACACACACACAGAGTCGTAATTCATGTTATATTTCACTGTTAGTCACTAGTTTTTCGTAGCTCTTCGTTTTCCACTAGTCATTACAGTTATCCCACCACCTCTTCTCATGTACCGCACGCCTTATCCGCTGTGTGCACATACTTTTTTTTCCTTCTTTTATTGATCTTTTGTTTGTTTGTTTGTTTGTTTTTTGTGCCCGTCTAATATCACTAAACAGTGAAAAAACCCGTTAAATCAAACAAAACTAAACGCGCGCGCGCGCACACACACACACACATAAGAACACACACACATACGCACACACTCCAACCCCGCCCCCACATACACTCACCAGCTCCACCACCAACACCGCCAACAACATCAGCAACACTAACAACAACAACACAGAACTGCAGGCAGCACAAGGCTAGGAGGTGACTGGAACCGACCTTGACCCCGACTCAC
The DNA here is from genome assembly GCF_041734735.1 of Babylonia areolata. Classification (NCBI taxonomy): domain Eukaryota; kingdom Metazoa; phylum Mollusca; class Gastropoda; order Neogastropoda; family Buccinidae; genus Babylonia; species Babylonia areolata. The sequence continues at coordinate 39,087,458 of NC_134884.1, read as the reverse complement.
CGTTATCACCCAGTCAATCAATCAATCAGTCAATTCCCTGCCTCCTCCAAGCCCGCGCGAGTCGACATGCAGTCAGCACAATAAGAACAATCAGCATCCGCAGTAACCACACACACACACACACACACACACACACAGATTCAGACACTCTCTCTCTCTCTCTTTCTCTCTCTCAGACTCAAGCAAATATGCACATACACACGTACGCACACTCATACACAAAGAGTAAATACACACACACACACACACACACGCACGCACGCACTCACACACACGCGCGCGCGCGCGCGCGCGCACACACACACACACACACACAATCAGTTCCCTGTCGCCCAGCCTGTGAGAGTTGACACGCCATCATAAAAAGGACAATTTCCACCCCCAGCACACACACGCACACACACGCACACACACACACGCACACACACACACACGCACACATACACACATACACACACACATACACACACACGCACACACATACCCACACGCACACACACACACACACGCACACACACACACGCACACACACACACACAAACACACGCGCGCACACATACCCATACGCACACACACATACGCACACACACACACGCACACACACGCACACACACTCACACACACACACTCCTCACCCCAAACCCCAACATCTAACCCAGGTGTGAAGGTCAGCTCGTCTGTCTTTGTGGAAGTCGCTTGTTCCAGACGTGGCAAGGTATGGTGAACCAATGGATTCAAAAGGTTACGATTTTGCGTGTATGACTGTGTTTGTATCTGCGTGTGGGAAAACACTCAGATAATTATTTCCAAGACCATTATGGTGATGATGATGGTGATGATGATGATGACTAAAAATTCTCCTTCTTTTCTTTTCTTCTTCTTCTGGTCAGAAGCAACTTTGTTACAAACTTATTTGTCTTGTCAGTCATTTCCCTACCACTTCTTTCATTCTTTC
>NC_134884.1:39064003-39069003 GCF_041734735.1 Babylonia areolata | reverse complement strand
TTTCATCATCGTCCTCACGTGATTATTCCCTTTTCTTTCATCTAAAATCAGGAAGGTTAACTGAATGTTTATTATACATTTGAATCGAATCGAAATTCTTTTTTTATTATTTTTTTTATACATTTATTTGCTTTTTTTATCATCATTGTTGTCTTTTTTATTTATTTTATTTAATTTATTTCTTTATCTATTTATTTTACTTCCATTAGTATTATTATTTAGTTAGTTATTTTTTAATTATATTATATATATATATTTTTTTTTCATTTTATTTCCTTTCATTTTATTTTTCTCAAGGCCTGACAAAGCGCGTTGGGTTACGCTGCTGGTCAGGCATCTGCTTGGCAGATGTGGTTTAGCGTATATGGATTTGTCCGAACGCAGTGACGCCTCCTTGAGCTACTGAAACTGAAACTGAAACTTGAATCGAATCGAACAAAGTTAACAAAAAACAAAACAAAAAAAAACACAACAACATATTCATCATTACAGTCAACAACACAACCAACTACTTTCTGTGAATCGGATGACAGCGGACGACGAGACTTCTTCTTCTTCTTCTGCGTTCGTGGGCTGCAACTCCCACGTTCACTCGCATGTACACGAGTGGGTTTTTACGTGTATGACCGTTTTTACCCCGCCATGTAGGCAGCCATACTCCGCTTTCGGGGGTGTGCATGCTAGTATGTTCTTGTTTCCATAACCCACCGAACGCTGACATGGATTACAGGATCTTTAACGTGCGTATTTGATCTTCTGCATGCGTTTACACACGAAGGGGGTTTAGGCACTAACAAGGTCTGCACATATGTTGACCTGGGAGATCGGAAAAATCTCCACCCTTTACCCACCAGGCGCCGTCACCGTGATTCGAACCCGGGACCCTCTCAGATTGAAAGTCCAACGCTTTAACCACTCGGCTATTGCGCCGGGACGGACGAGACAAAAACTCCAAGTGAGAACACCTGCCGTGTAACAATATGCACGTGCTGTCGCTCTGCGCAAGTTTCGCGCCCACACGGCTTCTTCACCTTGGAACGGCTAGACGTCCAGACTGACCTCTCGCCCGGACACACAAACATCCAGGACTCCCCCCCCCCCCCCACCCCTCACCCCCACCCAGACCCCCCCCCCCTTCCCTCGAACAACGCATCCTTCACTGAACCAAGACCCGAGCCCACAACAACTTGACCGAAAGGGCTTTTTGCAAGAAGGTAGTTAAAACTGACGGGAACCCCCACCCACCCACCCCACCCAATCCTCCAGCCCCCACCCCACCGCTACAAAAAAAAAAAAAAAAAAAAAAGAAAAAAAAAAGACACCCCCCCCACCCCCCACAAAAAACAAAAACAAAACAACAAGAACAACAAAAACCGATAGAAGTAATAAATCCATATCCAGAACAATCAGCCCAAAACAGAAAAATTAAACGATCTGGAGGTTATATAGAATAGAATAGAATATGTCTTTAGTACCAAGTGTACCGGGATCACAAGGAATATATCACTCTACATTTGAATTTTCAGCCTTCCAGAGATATTTCTCTTCTCTTTGAGAATGTCATCAGTGACGTCACTATGGACTTAAGTACTATGTCTCATAGCAGTCAAGGGGTTTTAATTAACTCTTCCCATACGAACGGCGAAAGAGACGACGTTAACAGCGTTTCACCCCAATTACCATCATCAAAATATTGCAAGCGGAAGGCTCTTATACTGAAGAGGTGAATGTTGACAAAGAATACCATAATTCTGACGACGGAAGCTAAAGGTTGGGTCATTCAGACACCCACTGGACATCCGAGGGGTCTGTGTAGAGGAGAAGAGAGGACTGGCCGTACTGAGTGGGTTAAACTCATCGGAAGCTACGTTCACCACCTGCACAAAGAGCTGACAGGGACATACACACACACACGCACACACGAATACACACACACACACACACACGAATACACACACACACACAAACACACACACACACAACACTATCGCTTTGCAATAACCACCGAATCTGGGCAGAGGACGTCATCCCGACTCGCGTGTCCCCGAGAGAAACCGACCGACCTCCACCTCACATTCTGATCATTATACCCGGTTATCCGCAGGAACCCCGGTCCCCCCCCAAAACGGGTGGGGTGTATGTACCCCTCAACCCCTTCCCCACCTCCCACCTTCTCCTAAACAAGACTTGGAAGGTCTCGAGTCTTGAAGTCTTCCATTGTGAAACTGATGAATCCCAAATCCCAAAGGATGCCAGAAATAAAACAAAAAATGCTGGCAACCTCGCACTGCCCGCCTGCGTAACGCACCTGCATGTGTTGATGTTCTGTTGACGCCAAAGTCAGTCGATTCCGCCGAGTGTTTTGCTACCGACTTAGTAGGCTGTGTACGGAGAAGTTGATTGATTGATTGATTGATTGATGTGGATACTTATATAGCGCCTATCCTCGGTCAGAGACCAAGCTCTAAGCGCTTTACATACACGGGGACATTTGCACCACAGGCTGCCTACCTGGGTAGAGCCGACTGACGGCTGCCACTGGGTGCTCATCATTCGTTTCCTGTGTCATTCAATCAGATTTCTGACGCACACACATACACACTCAGACAGACATGTAACATTTTACGTGTATGACCGTTTTTTAAATTTTTTTTTTATTTACCCCGCCATGTAGGCAGCCATACTCCGCTTTCGGGGGGGTGCATGCTGAACGCTGACATGGATCTTTAACGTGCGTATTTGATATTCTGCGTGCGCATACACACGAAGGGGGTTCAGGCACTAGCAGGTCTGCACATATGTTGACCTGGGAGATCGGAAAAATCTCCACCCTTTACCCACCAGGTGCACCGAGATTCGAACCCAGGACCCTCAGATTGAAAGTCCAGCGCTTTAACCATTCGGCTATTGCACCAGTTGCTGTGAAAAAAAAAAGAAAAAAAAGAAAAAGAATGTCGTGAATAACTTGGCCTTGCACTTGAGGGCGTTTGCCAATGGGTCGCTGAACTCAACTTCATACTGCAAGTTACAATTCGGGCTTTAACTGCAGACACAAGCCACAGCAAAAGCAAGGACTGGGTGACGCACAAACACACACATATTATGTGTATGTATATGTGTGTGTGTGTGTGTGTGTGTGTGTGTACATACATACATACATACATATATATATATATATATATATATACACACAGACGGGACGGGGAGCGGGAGGCGGGGTGTGTGTGTGAGGGGGGGGGGGGGGAGTTAGGAGAGACAGAGACAGAGGCAATAGCAATGACAAATGTATTGAGGGCAGGATGGACAACCTGAAAGCTTCTTTACACCATGCCCCTCACACACGCAGAAACATACATACGAGAGAGAGAGAGAGGGGGGGCAGGCGGGGAGAGAGAGGGGGAGAGAGAGAGGGGGGAGAAAGAGACAGAGAGGGGGGGAGAGAGAGAGATAGAGAGGGGGGAAAGAGAGAGATAGAGAGAGAGGGGGGAGAGAGAGAGACGGGGAGAGTGAGAGAGAGAGGAGAGAGGGGGAGAGAGGAAGAGAGAGAGAGAGGTAATCGATGGTAAAAAAAAAAAGAAAGAAAGGGAAGAAGGGAAAAAAATAAAACGAAAAAAAAAAAGAAAAAGAAAAAAAGTAAAGATTTTTGTTCTCTCTCTCTCTCTCTCTCTCTCTCTCTCTCTCTCTCTCTCACTCTCTCTCATACATATATGGACACAGACACGAAGAAACACACACACACACACACACACATACACGCACACATACACACACACACACCTATCTATGACTATGTGTTTTCCATTCACTGTGACACAGATCGCGCACTCTCCGCATTCCCAAAGCCGATGTGTTCCGCATGCCCCCTTGTGATGTGCACGCTTCGGCATGAATGGCAAAACAGTCTCCACCATGGCACGTAACCGAGTTGGAAACAAACGCAGACAGAAACATTCGTCATGTTAAAAAAAACACACAAAAAACCCCAAAAAACAACAACAACAACCCCCCTCCCCTCCAAAACAAAACAAAACAAAAAAACCCCAACCAACTTCACCCTTTCTTTTCCCCTTATTCTGGTAGAGAAATCTGTTGTGATAACAAAAAAAGAAATACAAATACAAAAACACGTTCAATCCTCTTGAAAACTCCACGATCCGTCGAACAACGTAGAGGCTGAAGCCAACAACGTCAAAGAAACGAATGAGACTTCTCATTAAAAAAACAACAACAACAACAACAAAAAACAAACAACACAAACAAACAACAAAAAACAAACAAGAGAGGCAAGGCCTTCAAGACTCACTTGTGACACACGCTGGATCCAGTAAAGGAATCATATGAGGGTGTGTGTGTGGGGGGGGGGGGGGGGGGCAGGGGGAGATGGAGGGGGAGGGGGGGTTAAAAAAAATCGTTAAACTGAATTGTCTTGTATTGATAAGCTTGGTATCATAAAAAAAAAACCCAAAGAAACAACGAACATCAGGCCTGCTACGGGGATTAAACCAAAGATGAACTGTTCAGACCGGCGCAACAGTGGTTAAAGGTTGGACTTTCAATCTCAGGATCCCGGGTTCGAATCAAGGTAACGGCGCCTGGTGGGTAAAAGGTGGAGATTTTTCCGATCTCCCAGGTCAACATATATGCAGACCTGTTAGTGCCTGAACCCCCTTCGTGTGTATACGCACGCAGAAGATCAAATACACACGTTAAAGATCCTGTAACCCATGTCAGTGTTCGGTGGGTTATTGAGACACAAAAATACCCAGCATGCATGAACCATGACAGTCATCGGAAAATCGATGTTGGTAGTGTAATAGAAAGAAGAAGAAGAAACAAGTATCTATAGTCTTATCATCAACGCTACGTCACATCTGACGTCACTAGTCGACCAAATCTAACAGCTAATGCTATGGGTCTTCTTAGCGCAATAATATATAATAGTATTTGAGGTAATAACACCATTCAAATCATGTTTTCTTGACATATCTCGATTATTTAAG
>NC_134884.1:39056503-39059003 GCF_041734735.1 Babylonia areolata | reverse complement strand
CAAACAAACAAACAACAACAACAACAAAACAACCCCAACTCAACAAACAGAAAAAACTCTTCCCAAAACGGCACAGTGAATGCTTCTCTCAAAACTCCTCCCCACCCCCCTCCCACCCACCCCCACCGTCCTCCGTCCCCATCACTGACCTGAAGCACGTGCGAAGCGTCCTGTGGAACAAGACCGAAAGGCCACACACACACACACACACACACACACACACACACACACACACACAGCCAGCCATACATCCATCCATCCATCCATCACCCCGCCAACATGGCTCCTGTCAAACACGGTGCATGTAACGGTCCTGGTGACACCACCGCTGGCATATCTCTCCCCCCCCCCCTTGACCCCCCCCCCAACCCCCACCCCCCACATCCCCCCACACCCCCTCTCCTGCGCACCTCCACCCCCTCTCCCAGGCCTCTCTCCTCACCCCTCACCCCTAGACCCCCCCCCTCTACTCCCCCTCCCCGTCTATTCTTCTCTGTTCCCTATCACGACAGATATCCCACCGCACTCTCCCTCCCCTCCTCCTCCCTCCCTCCCCGTCCCTCCCTCCCCCACCCGATCGTATGTCTTCCAGACTAAGCTGAGCATGATAATCTGGAGTGATGGCCTAGAGGTAACGCGTCCGCCAAGGAAGCGAGAGAATCTGAGCGCGCTGGTTCGAATCACGGTTCAGCCGCCGATATTTTCTCCCCCCTCCTCCACTAGACCTTGAGTGGTGGTCTGGACGCTGGTCATTCGGATGAGACGATAAACCGAGGTCCTGTGTGCAGCATGCACTTAGCGCACGTAAAAGAACCCACGGCAACAAAAGGGTTGTTCCTGGCAAAATTCTGTAGAAAAATCCACATCGATAGGAAAAAGAAATCTGTTGTGATAAAAAGGAATACAAATACAAATACAAATGATAATAATAATAATAATAATAATGAGGATGATGATAATGATAACAGTAATAATAATTATAACAATAATAATATGAATGGCACACTCGTTACTGCTTTCAAACCCCTCAAAAAAGCGCATTACAATAACACACACACACACACACACACACACACTATGAAGAAAATAATAGATGCTGACCCACATAATAACGTGCTGCAAGTGCGATGCGTGAAGTATGCAACTGCCTATCGTTTCTCAGTGTCGGAGAAGGGGAAAAAAAGAGAAAAAAAATCGTTTATCAGTGTCAGAAATTGGGGGGGGGGGGGGGGGGGGGGGGGGGGGGGGGGGGGGGGGGGGGGGGGGGGGGAAGAGAGAGAGAGAAAGAAAGAAAAAAAAGAAACCCGAATGACCTACATACATACTTTTGGCAGTATTTGGAGAGATACGTCTTTTCGTGCCCCAATCTGCTCCCTTTACCTCTCTCCCTTTGCTGTTCAGTGTTCTCTCCTATCCGCATGGTGAAAAAACAAACAAACAAACCAACCCAAAGAGTTGAAGCTGATATGGGAAATATTATATCGTCAGATGTCGTCTGTATTTCTTTGGCATTTCAGAGCGATGTCGATATTTCTTTTCTATAAACAAGTTGACCTCTTTTCTTTTTTTTTCCTTTTTTTTGGAGAGAGAGAAGCATGTTTGTGGGGTAAGGGGGGAGGGGGGGAGGGGAGGAGGGTGCTTGTGGATATCTTTCGCAATGTTTGGCACAACATTAGCTAGAGAGTGGATGATGATGAATAGTGTGTTCCAGTTGATACGACTTGAAAGAGGGCAGTGGTATACACTCATGCACACACACGCGCACACACATATTCACTCACGCACACACGCACACACACACTCACTCACTCACTGACTCACGCACGCGAGCACGCACACACACACGCAAACGCACTCGCGCAAGAGCAAGCAAGCTTGTGAGAGCCACCCTTTTTCTCTCTCCCCCCCCCCCCCCCAACACACACACACACACACACACAAGCCAAGAGGAAGAGAGAGGGAGAAAGAGAAATGCAGGGAGTATATACATATATCATGTAAATACACACACACACACACACTCTCTCTCTCTTTGTGTCTCTACCTCTGTCTCTCTCTGTTTCTGTCTGTTTCTCCTTTCTCCCCTTCTGTCTCTAGCTCTGTACCCCCCCCCCCCCCCCCCGCCCCCTCTCTCTGTCTCTCTCCTTTATCCCCTTCTATCTCTGTCTCTGTCTCTCTCTCCCCCCTCCCCTTCTGTCTCTGTATCCCCCCCCCCTCTCTCTCTCTCTGTGTCTCCGTGTCTGTCTGTCTCTGTGTCTCTCTCTCCCCTTTCCCCTCTGTCACTAGCTCTGAATATACGATCTTCCGATCTCTTGCTCTCAAATAATTGCTTGGAATTGTGCAGGTGGTAGTTAAGAACCCAACTGGTCGCTTTTTTTGATGTTTTTCATTGGCCAGTTACCTGTCAGATAATGTGTTTTTTTTATTTCTTTTTATTATGTTTTCTCTCTCTGTTTCCTTTCTAGATTATTTTAATTTTGTGAATTTTTTCATATCTTAA
>NC_134884.1:39049003-39054003 GCF_041734735.1 Babylonia areolata | reverse complement strand
TCTTTCGCCGTTCGTATGGAGAGAGTTAACCCACTTGGCTGTGGCGTCCATCACGTGGGTTGGGATGTGGTGCCTCTTCTTCTTCATGGCTGTTTGCTGTCGTGGGCTGCAGCTCCAGCGTATGTACGACTGGGCTTTTTTTTTTTTCTTTGAGGGTCTTATCGTTTTTACTCCCCTATTCAGGCAGCCATACTATGTTTGCAGGGGTATGTATTCCGTGCTGTGTTCCTTCTTTACGTAACCCAGCGAATGCTGATATGGATTAGTGCGTGTTTGATCTTCTTGATTACGTGTACACACGAAGGGAGTGTCAAGTACCAGCAGGTCCGCACAGCTCTGAATTTGAACCTGGGGGATCGGGGCAAAAAAAAAAAAAAAAAAAAAAGCAAACAAACAAACAAAAAAACACCTACACAATTGACCTACAAGGCGCCGCAACGGGGATTCGAAACCAGGTGCCAGTTGCATTGCTTGGTTCTAACTTTTTGACAGTTACACGTGACAAAAATGCCTACGTTGACCGAACTACGCCATTGGTCAGTTCCATACTACATACAGTTAGTAGCGGGTTACGACCATACTAAGCTTTTCCGTCCGAGCAATGCAACTGGCTCCTGGACCCTCAGATTAAAAGTCCAATGCTGTTAAACACACACACACACACGCACGCGCGCGCGCACACACACACACACACACACACACACACACACACTCACACACACAACACGCACACACACACACACACACACACACAAACACACACACACACGCACGCACACACAAACACACACACACATACACACACACACACACACACACACACACACACACACATCGGACGTTGTGCGGTCATGTGGTGCTTTCATGGCTGTTTGTGTTTCTTCTTCTTCCTTCGTGGGCTGTAACTCCCACGTTCACTCGTATGTCCACGTTTATGACAATTTTTACCCCGCCATATAGGCAGCCATACTCGGTTTTCGGGGTGGGTAGGTGGGTGGGGGAGTGGGATTGGGGTGGAGAGGTGGGGGGTGGGGGGGTGGGGGGGAGCGGGGGGGGGGCTTCGTAAACAGGCGGGTGTGGTTGGTCCAAATTTTCCTGTTTCATTCTTCTTGGTGGCCCGTCCTTTTTTGTTTTTGTTTTTTTGTTTCTCTTTTTTTAAACTTAAAAAAAAAAATTCCCATTTTTATAACACATAGACAATTAACAAGACGACATAAATGAATAAATACATATATTGGGAAAGGAGAAAAGACAAAGTGGACAAAAACATAGTAACAGCGGAAAAAAAACAGCAAAAAAAGACGTAAGTGACATACATATATAATATTCTAAGCATAACTGAGAATGATTGTATAAGTTATTTGAATAAGTCTTCAAATATAGTAATAGATAACTATTTCCCTCAAAGTATACCATCCACACACACACACACACACACACATATATATATATACATACATATATGTATATATATATATATATATATATATATATCTATATACATACATATACACACATACATATAAATATATACACATACATATATATATACACATACACACACACACATATATATATACATGTATACATACACACACACATAATCTATTTATTCACATACATGCATAATTATATACACACGTACATATACACATACATACATATATATCAACTTGCACACTTTTTTCAACATTTACCTTAGTTGTGTTTTACTTCCATACATACTTAGAAATATTGTTTTCATATGCTGTTTCTAATTAAAGGTAAGTATGGCAACCATTTTATTTTGAAGCCATGTGTTTCACATGCGATCTTTGCGTTTTTTTCTTCGATTTTGTATCTTGAAACAATGTAACGTTCAAAAGCGTGAATATCTGGAAGGCATTTATCTAACTTGCATTTGTATATATATACAGCTTCCCCAGGAGGATTAATATATCAAGCACTGAGTCTGTCTTCATATCAGAGTGGAAACCAAACAGTATCATACATTCACTGAATTTCAGATTATCACACACTGTCTTCTTCTTTTTCTTCCTTCGTGGGCTGAAACTCCCACGTTCTCTCGTATGTCCACGTGTGGCCTTTTACGTGTATGACCACTTTCACCCCGCCATGTAGGCAGCCATACTCCGTTTTCGGGGTGGGTAGGTGGGGGAGTGGGGGGCGGGGTATGTGTGTGGGGGGATGGGGGTGTGGGGGGGAGACTGTGGTGGCGGGTAGGGGAGGGGGGCGTTCTGAAACAGGCGGGTGTGGTTGGTCCAAATTTTCCTGTTTCATTCTTCTTGGTGGTCCGTCCTTGTTTGTTTATTTTTTTTCTCTTTTTTTAAACTTAAAAAAAATTCCCATTTTTATAACACATAGACAATTAACAAGACGACACAAATGAATAAATACATATATTGGGAAAGGAGAAAAGATAAATTGGACAAAAACATAGTAACAGCGGGAAAAAAAACAGCAAAAAAAGATGTAAGTGACATACATAATTATATGATATTCTAAGCATAACTGAGAATGGTTGTATAAGTCATTTGAATAAGTCTTCAAATATAGTAACAGATAACTATTTCCCTCAAAGTATATCATCCACACACACACACACACACACACACATATATATATATATATATATACATATATATATATATATATATATATATATCTATATACATACATATACACACATACATATAAATATATACACATACATATATATATACACATACACACACACACATATATATATACATGTATACATACACACACACATAATCTATTTATTCACATACATGCATAATTATATACACACGTACATATACACATACATACATATATATCAACTTGCACACTTTTTTCAACATTTACCTTAGTTGTGTTTTACTTCCATACATACTTAGAAATATTGTTTTCATATGCTGTTTCTAATTAAAGGTAAGTATGGCAACCATTTTATTTTGAAGCCATGTGTTTCACATGCGATCTTTGCGTTTTTTTCTTCGATTTTGTATCTTGAAACAATGTAACGTTCAAAAGCGTGAATATCTGGAAGGCATTTATCTAACTTGCATTTGTATATATATACAGCTTCCCCAGGAGGATTAATATATCAAGCACTGAGTCTGTCTTCATATCAGAGTGGAAACCAAACAGTATCATACATTCACTGAATTTCAGATTATCACACACTGTCTTCTTCTTTTTCTTCCTTCGTGGGCTGAAACTCCCACGTTCTCTCGTATGTCCACGTGTGGCCTTTTACGTGTATGACCACTTTCACCCCGCCATGTAGGCAGCCATACTCCGTTTTCGGGGTGGGTAGGTGGGGGAGTGGGGGGGGCGGGGTATGTGTGTGGGGGGATGGGAGGGGGTGGGGGGGAGAGTGTGGTGGCGGGTAGGGGAGGGGGGCGTTCTGAAACAGGCGGGTGTGGTTGGTCCAAATTTTCCTGTTTCATTCTTCTTGGTGGTCCGTCCTGCTAGCAGCCCGACGGTGACATTCATGAGTATTATTTTCATTCTCGTTCGGTGCTGTGGACTCGCTACATTGTGGCTATGCAGTCTTGAGTCTCCATGGGTGCCCGCAGTGAGGGCAAAGTGGAAAGTGACCGGGTTCTTTTGGACATTTCGTTTGCTGTTCCTGCTCCTGCTGCTGCTGATGATGATGATGGTGATGATGATGGTGATGATGATGCTTTCCTCTTCTTGTGGGCTGTGGTTGTTCCGCTGAAAACTATCGTGTGTAACCCACTGAGATCAATGCTTACATATATATATATATATATATGGAGTGGAGTGATGGTCGAGAGTAACGCGTCCGCCTAGGAAGCGAGAAAATCTGAGCGCGCTGGTTCGAATCACGGCTCAGCCGCCGATATTTTCTCCCCCTCCACTAGACCTTAAGTGGTGGTCTGGACGCTAGTCATTCGGATGAGACGAAAAACCGAGATCCCTTATGCAGCATGCACTTAGCGCACATAAAAGAATCCACGGCAAAAAAAGGGTTGTTCCTGGCAAAATTCTGTAGAAGAATCCACTTTGATAGGAAAAACAAATATAACTGCACGCAGGAAAAAATACAAAAAATGGGTGGCGCTGTAGTGTAGCGACGCGCTCTCCCTGGGGAGAGCAGCCCGAATTTCACGCAGAGAAATATGTTGTGATAAAAAAGAAGTACAAATACAAATGTAGCCGTGTTACTGAACTGAGTGGTTCAAAAAGGGTACGGTACAAAAGAACTAACTAATGATGATTGACTGAATTAAAGGATAGACAAGAATTCCCGTGCACGGGCCAGGAACATATAGAGGCCAGTCACAAATGGGTTTTTCTATTGTTTTATTTACAATAGTTATGAGAACATAAGAAAAGACAATGAGAGAAGAGATAATGAGAAGAAGATATAAAAAGAGAAGACACAAGAAGAGAAGACAGTGCCTGGAATGACACAAACAAAGGTCATTAGCACAACATGTCGGCACAAGTGAATAGTAAAGCACATGTATACATATTACATGGAAAGACTACCACTTGGTAATGCGATATGTGTGAAGACCAAACACTGACATCAAATGACATTTCTAATACATTTAAACAGTGCAGTTAAAGTGATTGAAGCTATGCTGATTTAGTGAAGGTACACTGACAGCATAGATTAGGTAAAGCTAATACTGTGTCAAAGTGACTCAAATGAATCAGTTTATCATGTAGCACTACACTGGAGTAAGCTGTATAGGAGAGGGCATGATAACTAAATTACAATTAACAGACTGATACATATCAGGTGGTTTTAACCAATAACTGATATTAATCCAACACTATCTTGTAATCATGACAGAATACTACACACATCTTTGAGTACTGAGAATCAGTGAAACACGAACCTTCATCAGTGACAGCAAATGAGAAAGAACGCGTCATATGCACTCACTAGAATATTCTCGAACAAACTATCAGTGTCCAGAGACGTCACTGATTGTGACGTTAAGAAGAATCAAATGGAA
>NC_134884.1:39036503-39044003 GCF_041734735.1 Babylonia areolata | reverse complement strand
CTCTTCTCTCTGTCTGTCTGGCTAGCTGCTCTCGCCTTGACTACGACCTATATATATATAAACACTCGGCTTATATCACAGGTTGACATAAGTTTACATTTGGGCCAACAGCAAAGTGAGAGCTGTATTATCAGTGGTTTCTCCAGTCAATGGGAAATCATTTACAGCTTGGTCTTTTGTGAAGGACTATGACTCTCAAACTAGGAGGCATAATTGCACTGGCTCTTCGTGCTGCAGCCTTGTGGGCTAGTTGGCCTTTGGGAACCATCCCAACGCCGACTGTCCTAAAACCCTCTTGGCCGAGAGAGTGGGGATGTACTTGGGCAAGACACTCTCCACTATAATCAAATTCTAGCCCAAATAGTCGGAACAGCAGTTGCCTCCTCTGCTGTTCTGATGGTCATAGTCGGACACGACTGACTATCATATATATATATATATATATATATATATATATATATATATATATATATATATATATATATATGTGTGTATACATGGGCAGGGAATGGAAGCTATCTTGTGAAGAGGTGGGTTTTAAGGCCACACTTGAAAGATCTGAGTGCGAGGACGTGACGAAGCGAAGAGGGGAGCTCTTTCCAAATGCAAGATCCAGAGGCAGAGAAAAAGCAACAGGCGACAGCGAAGTATTTGAATCTGGGTATGCAGTAAAAAGAGTGAATCCGAAGCCGATCGTAGAGAGCGAGATGGGGTGAAGAGGTGAAGGCAGCCACAGAGATAGGAAGGGGCAGATTTGTGAATACATTTATAACATAAGAGTGCTGATCTTGTACTTTATTCTGTGTGAGACAGGGAGCCAGTATCTTTTCTTTCTGAGGACAAATCGGGCAGCAGAGTTTTGTATGCGCTGAAGGAACTGGAGGGATGAAGCAGGCAAACCAGACAATAGAGAGTTACAGTAGTCGAGGCGAGGGAGAATGAGAGAAACAACAAGTCTAGATGATGCTTCGGTGGACAGTTATTTCCGAAAAGAAATGATGCGCCGTATGGCAGGTGACGGGCACGAGTGGTTAAAGCGTTGGACTTTCAATCTGAGCATCCCGGGTTCGAATCTTGGTAACGGCGCCTGGTGGGTAAAGGGTGGAGATTTTTACGATCTCCCAGGTCAACATATGTGCAGACCTGCTAGTGCTTGAACCCCCTTCGTGTTCGTGCCCCCGAAAGCGGAGTATGGCTGCCTACATGGCGGGGTAAAAACGGTCATACACGTAAAAGCCCACTCGTGTACATGCGAGTGAACGTGGGAGTTGCAGCCCACGAACGCAGAAGAAGAAGAAGACAGTGGCAGGACTGTCAGGTCTGACTAGCAGAAAGGGATGGACTTCCAAACTTTGATTTTTAGAGGTCTGGGGGAAGGTGAAGGACGGGAGGGAAAGGATGTGTGTGTGTGTGTGTGTGTGTGTGTGTGTGTGTGTGTGTGTGTGTGTGTGTGTGTGTGTGTGTGTGCGTGTGTGTGTGTGTGCGTGTGTGTGTGTGTGTGTGTGTGTGTGTGTATGTGTGTGTGTGTGTGTGTGCGTGTGTGTGCGTGTGTGTGTGTGTGTGTGTGTGTGTGTGTGTGTGCGTGTGTGTATGTGTGTGTGTGTGTGTGTGTGTGTGTGTGTGTGTGTGTGGATGATTGGGTGGGTGTTGGGTACCGTGTTGACATCCGATCCCACAACATTCGATTCTTTAGGCCCAGGGAAAGATGAAGGGATTGAGGGGGCTTGGGGTAGTCGGGGTGGGAGGGAAGGGAGGGGCGGGGGGTGGGGGGTGGGGGGTGGGGGGCAGGAGGGGAAGGGGGGGGGGGCGCGAAGGAGCTATAGGAGTGTGGTGGTGGTGATGGTGGTGGTGCAGTGTCGGCATCCAATCCAAACACCACTGTGCAAAGAACATGGACATGGTTGGAGGCTGGATATCATCATACCCGTCCCTCTCGTATCGCTGCTGTCTTTCTGTCTGTCTCTGTCTCTCTGTCCCTCTGTCTGCCTCTGTCTGTCTGCCTCTCTCTGTCTGTCTGTCTCTCTCTGTCTTTCTGTCTGTCTCTGTCTCTCTGTCCCTCTGTCTGCCTCTGTCTGTCTGCCTCTCTCTGTCTGTCTGTCTCTCTCTTTCTCTCTCTCTTTCTCAGTGTGCCTGACCGTGTTTTCTTTTATTTATTTCTTTTTTTTTTGCTTTTGACAGCTGCTAAAATGCCCCCAATATTCTCCTATAAAAGATAATTTGAGGCAGATTTACTCTGTCTGTCAGTCTGCCTCTCTCTGTGTGTCTATCTGTCTGTCTGTCTGTCTCTCTCTGTCTCTCTCTCTTTCTCGTAATTGTGTTACATACAAGAAGATAACGTCATTTCTACAAAGTCTACATTTACGTGGCTCATCAAATTACAGCGTGGCAGGGGTATTGGATTATGAGCTATAGAAACGTACAGGGATGAGGGTTGGCTTTCTTAACATGTGTGACAAAGTCTTCTTCAAAACAAGTTTCAGTTCTCACGGCTTCATATCTAACAACAAGAGAGACCACACACACACACACACACACACACACACACACACACACACACACACACACACGCACACACACGCGCACACACACACACACACACTCACACACACACACACACACACACACACACACACACACACACACACACACACACACACACACACACACGCACACACACGCGCACACACACACACACACACACACACACACACACACACACACACACACACACACACACACACTCACACACACACACACACACACACACACACACACACAAAATCAACGCCGACGCTTGCACTGCTAGCAAACATGACGTCATATGAACTGGTTCCTGAAGGACAATATCCCCCCCCCCCCCACATGCGACCCAACCCTCCCCCCCCCCCCCCCCCCCTTCCCCCCAACCCCGTCCCAAAAATGGACCCGATATTCCCTTGAGCTGAAAATTAGATAACTTAACAACTCCCATGCGTACAGTGCAAGCATGGACAGTGCAAACTGAGGCCAACACGCCGTGTGGAGAATATGCATGTGAACGTCATATAAATTGAGGTCAATGTCCATGAGGCTGAATAAAAAGGGACACATGCTCTAGACGCATGTTGGGAATGCCAATCTCTTTCATCGAGTTAGTTCTTCTCGCTCTCTCTGGCTGCCAGCAAGAAGAAAACGTATCCCCCCCCCACACACACACACAGTGCCAGGAATATTCATACGAACATCGTAACTCTAGTTTATTGTATTATTACCACAGGGTGCATGGAACTAAGACATTATTTCCAATTTTTGGAAATGGTTATGTGGAGTGGAATCATAGTTGAATGGAATGTATATATGCATTTTTTTATTTATCTATTTATTGAGGCATCTTGCTATAGCGCATATTCTTGAAGCTCTATGCGATTTACAATAGCATTAAAACATTCGCTCAAACATCCCCACACAAACATATGCATATGATTTAAAACATAGGTGAGAGAGAATAATTAAAAGAGATCATGTCGTTGAATAAATCAAGAAATGTATCAGATGTAAAAAAGATCAAACGAAATAATGATCACAACAAAAAAATGTAGACAATTGAAAGACGCACACAAGCACGCATGCACATAGATACACACATGCATGCATACAAAACACACAACACACACACACACACGCACACACACACACACACACACACACGCTCGTACGCACGCACGCACACACGCATGCACCAACAAACGCACGCATACCCAGACACACTACTCACGCACTCACGTAATCACACACACACACACACACACACACACACACACACACACACACACACACACACACACACACACACACACGCACACACGCACGCACGCACCTACAGGCTGTGTGAATGCCAGAATAGCCCCAAGCTTCGACACAGGCATTTCCCAAGGCACCGAGGTAGAAAGACTTGACAGCACGTAAGGAATATAGCACAGGAACGAGAGTGAGGAAATAACCATCACTGCCACCACCCACAATCACACATTAACTCTCTCCATACGAACGGCGAAAGAGACGACGTTAACAGCGTTTCACCCCAATTACCATCATCAAAATATTGCAAGCGGAAGGCTCTTATACTGAAGAGGTGAATGTTGACAAAGAATACCACAATTCTTACGACGGAAGCTAAAGGTTGGGTCATTCAGACACCCACTGGACATCCGAGGGGTCTGTGTAGAGGAGAAGAGATGACTGGCCGTACTGAGTGAGTTAAACCCTAGCTCCGTCCCACAACCTTCCCCTCTCCGTCACCCCTTCGCTTCCTCCCCCCCCCCCCCCCCCACCCCCTTCCCTCACCCCTGCGTAATATCATTATCGTTACCAGACCTGCTGGCCCGCCCGTTTCAGAGGGCAGCCCGGCATGGGTAGTGGACACCGGGACAGCCTCACATCATCACATTATGCATTACATCTTTCACATCGCATCATACACATCATTACATCCCATCCCATCGTTCTTATTAGTTTCATTACATCATACACACATCCCGTCCCATCCCATCACGTTATTCTTATTACATCACATCATATCATTCACATCACATCACATCTTTAACATCACATCACATAATTCACACCACATCTCATCACAACATTCACATGACATCACATCACATCATTCACACCACATCCCATCACAGCATTCACTTCACATCACATCATTCACATCACATCACATCATTCACATTACATCTCATCATTCACACCACATCTCATCACAGCATTCACTTCACATCACATCATTCACATTACATCACATCATTCACATCACATAACATCACATCATTCACATCACATCACATCATACACATGACATCACATCATTCACATCACATCACATCATACACATGACATCACATCATTCACATCACATCATTCACACCACACCACACCACATCACATCACATCACATCACATCACATCACATCATATCTTTTACATCACATCACACGTAATATCATTATCGTTACCAGACCTGCTGGCCCGCCCGTTCAGAGGGCAGCCCGGCATGGGCAGTGGACACCGGAACAGCCTCACATCATCACATTATGCATTACATCTTTCACATCACATCATACACATCATTACATCCCATCCCATCGTTCTTATTAGTTTCATTACATCATACACACATCCCGTCCCATCCCATCACGTTATTCTTATTACATCACATCACATTACATCACATCATTCACATCACATCACATTACATTTTCACATCACATCACATCATTCACATCACATCACATTACATCTTTAACATCACATCACATCATTCACACCACATCTCATCACAGCATTCACTTCACATCACATCACATCACATCATTCACACCACATCACATCATTCACACCACATCCCATCACAGCATTCACTTCACATCACATCACATTCACATCACATCATTCACATTACATGGCAACAAGAGTGTTGTCCTCTGGCAAAAATTCTGTAGAAAAAAATCCGCTCGGATGGGTACACAAATACATAAGCATGCACTCACGACTTGACTGAGCTCTATGGGTTACGCTGCTGGTCAGGTATCTGCCTGGCAGATGTGGTGTAGCGTATATGGAATTGTCCGAACACAATGACGCCTCCTTGAGAAACTGAAACTGAAACTTTGTGATAGTGAGCATGCTTTACCTTAAAAAAAAAGAAAGAAAAGAAATCATCAGCATGCTTTATCCTGTTAGAGAAATGTTTGAGATATCTACACTTTACTCCAATCCTTCGCTGTTCTCTCTTTTTCACCTTTACCACTGTATGTGGCTCTTTCCCTGTCTCAGTAATCCCACAACCTCTTCCCATCGCCCCAACCCACCCACACACCATGCTCGCGCGCGCGCTCACACACACACACACACACACACACACACACACACACACGAACGCATACATACTGCATGACCTTCAAAAACATAAAAGTTATAAAAAGTTTTTTTTAAACCCACAAAAACAAATCCAACATTGTGTTACACTTTCTCTCAACACACACACACCTGCTCCAACTCGTCTCTCACCTTTATTTTGTCTCACACACACACACACACACACACCTTGTTAGTGTGGCCTGCAATGTGTTTCATACCGGTGTCACAGCCTCAAACTATCCCCCCCCCACACACACACCTCCTGGGGTTTTACCCCGGGGTAATTCTGGGCTAGCCGCGAATGAACGCCGGAATCATTTGTGGCTGGTCTAAGGAGGAAGGTGGCAGAAAGGTTAAGACGCGTGCTCAGCTTAGCCAATACACAGTCCTGTGAGGGTGTGGGTTCGATTCCCGCTCTCGCCCTTTCTCCCAAGTTTGACTTGGAAAATCAAACTGAGCGTCTAGTCATTCGGAATGAGACGATAAACCGAGGTTCCTTGTGCAGCACGCACTTAGCGCACTGTAGAAAAGAACCCATAGCAACGAGAGTGTTGTCCTCTGGCAAAATTCTGTAGAAAAAAAATATAATTCAACTCATAGGTATACAAATATATAAACATGCACTCAAGGCCTGATGAAGCGCGTTGGGTTATGCTGCTGGTCAGGCATCTACCCAGCAAATGTGGTGTAGCGTAAAAGGACTTGCCCGAACGCATTGACGCCAACTTGGGAACTGAAACAAGATCGATGGAAAATAACCCCCTCTGTACAGGTCTATTGAAAAAGCGAAAGAGGGTCGTTCTGGACTGTAGTCTTCAATGACCCATTGGCCCTCGTAGCTCCTCCATTGGTTTAACTCACTCCATACGAACGGCGAAAGGGACGACGTTAACAGCGTTTCACCCCAATTACCATCATCAAAATATTGCAAGCGGAAGGCTCTTATACTGAAGACGTGAATGTTTACAAAGAATACCACAATTCTGACGACGGAAGCTAAAGGTTGGGTCATTCAGACACCCACTGGACATCCGAGGGGTCTGTGTAGAGGAGAAGAGAGGACTGGCCGTACTGAGTGAGTTAAACAATCTTTGGTTGTTCAACAATACACACGTTTACAATGCCAACAAAGACAAAGGACCATCAGCAAGCTTAAAGATTATAATGTGCTTCTCACGTTGCATTTCAGTGTTAACATGACGGCTGATGAACCATAATTATTATCCTTTGTATCAAACAACTTATTTCATAAATCTTAAACAGAAAGTAAAGAAATGTAACGAATGAATACACAAATAAGTACCCCCCCCCCCCCCCCCTAAAAAAAAAGAAAAAAAAAGCTACTTTTCATTATCAACATGAAATTAAATCCATCCATTGTAACTGAACAGAACCAAAATGGGAGAGAGTGGGGAGGTACGGGGTTGGGGTGGGTGGTGGGGGGTGGCGGTGGGTGGGTGAAGATGTAGGGGGCACACAGTTTCACATCCTATATTGATTCTAACTGGGCCAAATTTGTCCTGGGGTGTCATTACAAGCTAGCCTTCTAGAATGACACCCGTATCCATCACAACGAAAGGGGTGAGGGGAGGCGTTGTG
>NC_134884.1:39024003-39031503 GCF_041734735.1 Babylonia areolata | reverse complement strand
ATGCAATAGAATATAATACAATACAATACAATGCAATACAATGGAATGCAACACAAATCAATGCAATGCAACACAATACAATACAAGACAACACAAGTCAATGCAATACAATACAGTACAGTACAATACAATACAATGGAATGCAACACAAATCAATGCAATACAACACAATACAATACAAGACAACACAAGTAAATGCAATACAATACAATACAATACAACTCAAATCAATGCAATGCAACACAATACAATACAAGACAACACAAGTAAATGCAATACAATACAATACAATACAATGGAATACAACACAAACCAATGCAATGCAATACAATACAATACAATACAACACAAACCAATGCAATACAATACGACACGACACGACACAACACTACACAGAGCAATCCAATCCAATCCAGTCCAATACAATACAATAACACAATACAATACAGTACAATACATTGTAGATAGATTTTTTTTGAAAGAAGAAGAGGGTGACGCTGCATTATAGTGACGCTTTCTCCGTACAACAGTCCAATTTTACTACACATAGAAATATCATGTTGGGTTTTTCTGAATGTG
Source organism: Babylonia areolata (assembly GCF_041734735.1). Taxonomy (NCBI): domain Eukaryota; kingdom Metazoa; phylum Mollusca; class Gastropoda; order Neogastropoda; family Buccinidae; genus Babylonia; species Babylonia areolata. Next base: position 39,030,924 of record NC_134884.1, on the reverse strand, counting down.
AATATTCATATTTGCAAATTGCAGTGCAGTATTGATATACATAGATTTTGTTTTTCACTCTTTTTTTTGTCCTCGTGTGCTCATGTTGTGGTGTAATGCTCTATTGTATAGGTATTGTTCATGTGAGGCGCTTAGAGCCCGATGTACGGGTAGCGGGGGGCGGGGGGGGGGGGCGGGGGGGGGGGGGGGGGGGGGGAGGGGGGTTGCGCCATGAAAAAGTACAATGTATTATCAAATATGTCGTGAAAAAAACAACAACAACGTACAAATGTGCACCAATGAACTGTGGCTCCCCAACATGTGCTTGAGAGAGACAGAGAGAGACAGACAGACAGACACACACACACACACACACACACACACACACACACACACACACACACACAGAGGAGAGTGAGAGAGAGAGAGAGATGAAAGAGAGAGCGATAGATGAAAGAGAGAGAGAGAAATGAAAGAGAGAGAGAAGAGAGAAGAGAGAGAGAGAGAGAGAGAGAGAGAGAGAGAGAGAGATCCTTTCAGAGACTCCGTAAACACACACACACACACACACACACACACACACACACACACACACACACACACGGCCACACAGACAGACAGAGTGAGCACCACAATGTGTGCATGGACAACTGCAGTTGAGAGAGAAAGAGATAGAGACAGAGAGAGAGACAGAGAGACAGACAGACAGACAAAGACAGAGAGAGACAGACAGAGAGAGAGAGAGAGGGAATGCTTTGGAAGATGACCTCATCACGTGATTTGCGTTTTATTCCTGAGTTGGCAGGAATGACTGAATGTGAACTGAGCACGTGATTCATGACTTGAATGTGTGCATGGACAATTACTGCTTAAGAGAGAGAGAGAGAGAGAGAGAGAGTGGGGTAGGGGGGGTAGGGGTTGGGATTGGGGGCAGAGAGACTCTGAAAATGAGCTTCACGTAGTTTGCGTTTTTTTGTTTTTTTGTGTTTTTTTTTAATTCAGCTCAAGAACGATTGAGAGAACCGTCATAAAATAAACTGAGCACCGATTCACTTCAATGTGTACATGGACCACTGCCATTGTTGCTTGAAAGAAAGAGAGAGAGAGTGAGAGAGAGGGAGAGGGAGAGAGAGAGAGAGAGAGGGAGAGAGAGGGGGGAATGCTTTAGAAGATTAACTCATCACATGGTAGTTGCATTTTATTCCCTGTTGACAGGAAGCACGTGATTCATGACTTGAATGTGTGCATGGAGAATTGCTGCTTGAGAGAGAGAGAGAGAGAGAGAGAGAGAGAGCGCACTTCTAAAGACGAACTTTGGGCTTTCACACACACAGAAGGCCTGGTCCTGTGAAACATTTCTCCTTGTCTTGCCTCCTCTCTTTCTCCTTCCCCTCATCTCTCCCCCTCTCTCCCCCCTCTCTCTCAGTCCTCTCTCTCTCTCAGTCCTCCCCCCTCTCTCTCTCAGTCCTCCCCCCTCTCTCTCAGTCCTCTCTCTCTCTCTCTCTGTCTTCCCCCCCTCTCTCTCAGTCCTCCCCCTCTCTCTCAGTCCTCCCCCCTCTCTCTCAGTCCTCCCCCCTCACTCTCTGTCCTCCCCCCTCTCCCTCTCTCTCAGTCCTCTCTCTCTCTCAGTCCCCCCCCCTCTCTCTCTCAGTCCTCCCCCCTCTCTCTCAGTCCTCTCTCTCTGTCCTCCCCCCTCTCTCTCCCCTCCCTCTCTCTCTCTGTCCTCCCCCCTCTCTCTCAGTCCTCTCTCTCTGACCTCCCCCCTCTCCCTCTCTCTCAGTCCTCTCTCTCTCTCAGTCCTCCCCCCCCTCTCTCTCAGTCCTCCCCCCTCTCTCTCCCCCCTATCTCTCAGTCCTCCCCCCTCTCTCTCTCTCAGTCCTCCCCCCTCTCTCTCCCCCCCTATCTCTCAGTCCTCCCCCCTCTCTCTCTGTCCTCTCTCTCTCTCAGTCCCCCCCCCTCTCTCTCAGTCCTCCCCCCTCTCTCTCCCCTCTCTCTCTCAGTCCTCCCCCCCTCTCTCTCTCAGTCCTCCCCCCTCTCTCTCCCCCCCTATCTCTCAGTCCTCCCCCTCTCTCTCCCCCCCTATCTCTCAGTCCTCCCCCCTCTCTCTCTCAGTCCTCCCCCCTCTCTCTCCCCCCCCTATCTCTCAGTCCTCCCCCCCTCTCTCTCTCTCTCAGTCCTCCCCCCTCTCTCTCCCCCCCCTATCTCTCAGTCCTCCCCCCCTCTCTCTCAGTCCTCCCCCCTCTCTCTCTCAGTCCTCCCCCCTCTCTCTCCCCCCCCTATCTCTCAGTCCTCCCCCCCCTCTCTCTCTCTCTCTCAGTCCTCCCCCCTCTCTCTCCCCCCTCTCTCTCAGTCCTCCCCCCCCTCTCTCTCAGCAAACACGCCTACACACATGTACACACTCACATACAGACACTCACACACACACACACACACACACACACACACACACACACACACCATCACACAGACACACAGACACCATAACACACACACACACACCACAACACAACACACACACACACACACACACACAAACAAACACGTACGCCATAACATTCAGAGACACACAGATACAGAGAGAGAGAGAGACAGACAGACAGACTCTCTCTCACATTCACCTAATCCTCTATCCCACTACCTCCATCCCCCCAACCCCCCCTTCCACCACCATCCCCCCCCCCCCCCCCCGCCCCCCGCCCCCAACACACACACACACACACACACACACACACACACACACACACACACATTTACACGCACACTTAAACACTTCGTAGTCTCAAGAGCACACACCGAACAATATTAACATGAGTAGATAAAAATGAGAAACACCGCTGGAAAAGACTCAGGTATCTCCACTATTTGGCACGAATAGATGTCCTTGTTTCTTTTAGTTGTTGGTTTTTGTCTCTTTTTTTTTAAACTCTCTCTCTCTGTTATTCATAAGTTCCTGACATTTCAAGGGCAGAATGCAGTTAGTTATTTTCTGCGTTTTTGCAGAGAGGAAGGTGCGGGCAAAGAAAGATCAGACTCTTTCACTGTTCTAGGTCTCGAGTGGAGTACGTTCAGTTTAAACAAACAAACAAACAAACAAACAAAAAAAAAAAATTCACACTCTCATTCACTCTCTCTCTCTCTCTCTCTCTCTCTCTCTCTCTCTCTCTCTCTCTCTCTCTCTCTCTCTCTCTCTCTCTCTCTCCTCCTGCCTCCATCCATCTCTCTCTGTCTGTCTGTCTGTCTGTCACTTTCTCTCTCTCTCTCTCTCTCTCTCTCTCTCTCTCTCACACACACACACACACACACAAACATTGTTGGCCTGCATCGTACATTCTGATCGATTCTTCAATCAAAATATGAATCTGTCAGTCAGTAAACTGATCCCTGATCAGTCAATCAATCAATCAATCATCCAACACAACAAATCAAAACAAAAGAAAAAAAAAAAAAAAAACCCAGGGGTGGGGGGTATTTTAGTAGAAGTCACCGGCAGTTGACCTGATTCTTTCCCCCCCCCCCCCCCCCCCTGTCTGCTGGCCTTCTCTATCCCAGCTGATATATGTCAGAAAATTGTAATGATAGTTACTTCCGCTGTGATTTTTTTTTCTTTCTTTTTTTCTTTTTTGTTCTTTCTAAGTACAGAAGAGTAGAAGACGGAGGGGGGTGGACGGGGAGGGGGGTGGGGTGGGGTGTGTGTGTGTGGGGGGGGGGGGGGAGCCAAAGACACGTGTGTTTACGGGTAAGGTATTAATGGAGATAGAAGAGGAGGGGGGGGGGGGAGATGTGTGTGTGTGTGTGTGTGTGTGTGTGTGTGTGTGTGTGTGTGTGCGAGTGCGTGTGTGTAAGCGCGCGCGCGTTTAGTTTTGTTTGATTTAACGGTTTTTTTCACTGTTTAGTGATATTAGACGGGTACAAAAAACAAACAAACAAACAAACAAACAAAAGATCAATAAAAGAAGGAAAAAAAAGTATGTGCACACAGCGGATAAGGCGTGCGGTACATGAGAAGAGGTGGTGGGATAACTGTAATGACTAGTGGAAAACGAAGAGCTACGAAAAACTGTAGTGACTAACAGTGAAATATAACATGAATTACGACTCTCTCGCTCTCTCTCTCTCTCTCTCCCCTCTCTCTCTCTCTCTCTCTCTCTCTCTCTCTCCCTCTGTGTGTGTGTGTGTGTGTGTGTGTGTGTGTGTGTGTGTGTGTGAGGCCAAAACACTGACAGAGTTAAAATCAGTGAAAAGACATTATATTCAATAACCAAAACACACACACACACACACACACGCACGCACGCACACGCACGCATGCATGCATGCATACATGCTGGCACATTTTATATATTCCTCCTCAAAATTCCCAAGCAACTCAGTGCAAGGTTATTCAACAGCAATTAATTAAGTGGCAGGAGTATTCGTCCCCCTAGATAACGGCACACAAACATCAAAGTGATGCTCTGTTAGCGCTTCTTATCACCTAGTACGCTTACACACGTAATTCAGTAAAATGAATAGATAAAGGTTAAAAGAAATACCTCGACAAAAACTTCCTTATGGCATCGTTTTTATAGAGTCTGGGCTTCAAAGACTGTCAAGCGCTGATATATATATATATATATATATATATATATATATATATATATATATATATATATATACAGAAATAGTTCACACTCTCTTCGTGTCCTGGGCACCGCTCCTTGCAGAAAGCACTGAGGTAAATACCAAGAACAGTAAAATATTAAAATATAAACAACAGTTGACTTTTCAAGTCTTAAAACTTGTATTCTTAAAAGCAGCAAATTTTCGCTGTCAAACAGCTTCTTCAGGCAGATATATATATATATATATATATATATATATATATATATATATATATATATATATATATATATATATACTATACGAGTACTCGCAATATCAAATACCCGTTCTCGTCAAGTTCCTTTCTGAATGGTACCCGTTCATCCATGATATTAATTTGAACTGTAACCCTCCTCGCCACCCACCCGCATCTCCCTCCCTCATCCACCCCCCCCCACCCCCCCACCCCTTTGCTGTTGTTGTTGTCGTTGTAGTTCTTTATTTCTGTGTCTTCATTTCATTATGATTAATAAGAAGAAGCGGGGATTTTCTTAGAAACCCAGACAAACAATTACAAACGGCTCACGTTTGATTCCTGCTGATTTAAAAATACAAACAACAAAAAACCAACAACCCCCCCCCCCAAAAAAAAAAACAAACAAACCCATACCAACAACGACTGAGAAAACAGGCAGGGGAGGTGTGGGTAGAGGGAGAGTGACCGGGGTGTGGGTGTGGGTGGGGTTGTGGGTGGGGGCTGGAGGGGATGGGGGAGAGGGGGAGAGGCGTGGGTGGGTGGATGAGGAGTGCATCCAGTACTTATATTAATTAGTTCTTTCGTCAAGATTATGTTCGGCGAATCGAATGCGCCGGCGTTACCCTCTCCCCCTTCCCCGCCTTCCTCCCTCCCTCACCCCCCCCCCACCTCCCCCTCCACACCATATTCTTGATCTGTATCAAAGTTTCAATCTTCACCTGATTCGATCACAACTTTCTGGCTTCAATAGATCGTTTAAAACACACACACACACACACACACACACACACACACACACACACACACACACACACAAGAAAAACAAACAAGAAAAACGAAATGAAACAAAATAACATTATTGTTTAAAAAAAAAAAAAAAGGTATATAAAAAAGAAAAAAACAACAAACAACAACAACAACAAAAAACAAAAAACAAAACAAACCAACAACCGATTTTGGCTAACATGCTTTTCCCGGGCAATTTTTCATTGTATTGATAATCAAATTTGTGCAGTTAGACGATCCACAATTTGCATAAGTTGATCCAAATCTTTAAAAAAAAAATAAATATATTGTTTTCATGCTCACCGTCAAAATAACAATCTGTGCCGATCGGTCGAATCATTGAGCTGGTTTGGCGCACGGTGACACACGGACAACCTAGACACAGGAGGGTTAATACATTGTCTCACGTTGTGTGCGAACAATGTGAGCAAAAAATGAAATTGATGCACAATCATGAGCAATGTACAGTCGGTTACTTCCTTTTGTTTCTTTGTCACCTCCTCCTCCTCCATATTGTTGTTGTTGTCGTCGTCGTCGTCGTCGCTGTCGCTGCTCTTGTTGTCGTCGTCGTCATCGTTGTTGTTATTTTTGTTGTTCTTCTCCTGCTCCTCGTGCTCCTCCTCCTCCTCTTCCTCTTTCTTCTTCTTCTCCTCCTCTTCCTCCTCCACCTCCTTCCCCTTCTCACCATCATCATCCACATCATCATCGTCATCACCATCCTCCTCTCTCTCTCTCTTTCTGCCTAGGTATCATTATTACTAATATGCACTAATGTTTGAAACTATCATCATGGCCTGGCTTCGCTGACGAAGATCTAGGAAGGGCGTTGTCCACGTCTGATGCAGGCACGCTCATGGCTGACAAGGCCAATGCGGGAAAAGCAGAGTCGGCCGCAGCGGTTGCAAGGGAAAGTCTGGTCTGGGTTCGCGGCTGCAGCGTCGTGGTTCTTCCTCCTTCTGCGTTTGTCCTCAAGGCTGGCCCTGCGGTTGTCTTCGAAGGAGGAGACAGCTTGGTGGATGGTGCGTCGCCAGGTCTCTCGATCAGCGGCTACTGCGGACCACTGGCGATGGTCAATGTGACAGGCACCGAGAGCTTTCTTCAAGGAGTCTTTGTATCTCTTCTTGGGTGCTCCTCTGTCACGTTTGAAACTAGCTTGTTTGTAAAAGCCTGCGAGTAGGTAAATACACGTACGTCATTTGATAAATGAAATGACAGTATCAGTATCAGTAGCTCAAGGAGGCGCCACTGCGTTCGGTCAAATCCATATACGCTACACCACACCTGCCAAGCAGATGACTGACCAGCAGCGTAACCCAACG
>NC_134884.1:38996503-39009003 GCF_041734735.1 Babylonia areolata | reverse complement strand
TCACGAAGAGAAGACATTGCAGCGTCACGCTATGGCTGAAGGCTTGAGTGCAACGCCCAGATAACACTTTTTTTTTTTTGTTTTTTGTTTTTTGTTTTTTGCAAAGGCATGGAAAGATTTCTTACCACTGAGCACGGAGTGGGGTGGGTGGGGAGGGGCGGAGGGGGTGGGGGTGGGGGTGGGGGGTCGTAGGGGGAGATAATAAAAAGGAGGAGCAAGATTTCTTAAAAGTGCAGTCTCATAACCAAGGTAATTGGGAGTGTGTGTGTGTACGTCTCTGTGTGGGTATGTTTGTGTGTATGTTAGTGCGTGCGTGCTAAGAACGGAAATGAATGCTGAGAGAAGAGACTGCCAAGTAGATGCATTCCTCCTCCCCCCCCCCCCCCCCCGACCCCCCCCGCGACCCCCCCTCCCCCGCAACCCCCCCCCCCTCACCCCCCACACACACATTCTTGAAGATAACAACTCCCCTTAATTTTCTTTTTTCTTGTTTGTTTTACTGACTTTGTCTTCTCTGCTTTTTTTCTTATATTTTTATGTGTGTGATGTCGTAGTGGAGAAAAAGCAATGAAGCATGACTCATTCAAGAAGAGAAGACATTGTAGTGTCACCTAATGGCTGAAGGGTTGAGTGCAACGCACGGATCACACTTTTTTTTTTTTTTTGCAAACGAATGGAAAGATTTCTTACCACTGAGCACAAAGTAGGGGGTAGGGGGGGGAGGGGAGGGGAGGGTAAGGGGCGGGGTGGAAGGGGTGGTAGGGAGAGATAATGAAAAGGAGGAGCAAGATTTCTTAAAAGCGCAGTCTCATAATCAAAGGCGTTAGAGAGATAATTGGGAGTGTGCATGTACGTCTCTGTGTGTGTATGTTTGTGTGTATGTTAGTGCGTGCGTGCTAAGAACGGAAATGAATGCTGAGAGACGTGGCTGCCAAGTGAATGCACCCCCCCCCCTCACCCCCCACATTCTTGAAGATAAGAACTCTCCTTAATTTTTTTTTCTTGTTTGTCTTCGTCTTCTCTGTTTTTTTCTTATATTTTTATGTTTGTGGTGTTGTAGTGGAGAAAAAGCAATGAAGCATGACTCATTCAAGAAGAGAAGACATTGTAGTGTCACGCCTTGGCTGGAAGTTTGAGTGCAACGCCCTGATCACACATTTTTTTTGCAAACGCATGGAAAGATTTCTTACCACTGAGCACAGAGTGCGGGAATGGGGGGAGGAAGGGGAGGGTAAGGGGTGGAGTAGAAGGGCTGGTAGGGAGAGATAATGAAAGGGAGGAGCAAGATTTCTTAAAGTGCAGCCTCATAATCAAAGGCGTTAGAGAGGTAATTGGGAGTGTGTGTGTGTGTGTACGTCTCTGTGTAGGTATGTTTGTGTGTATGTTAGTGCGTGCATGCTAAGAACGGAAATGAATGCTGAGAGAAGAGACTGCCAAGCAGATGCATTCCTCCTCCCCCCCCCCCCCCCCCGCGATCCCCCCTCCCCCGCACCCCCCCCACCCCCCCTCCCGCATTCTTGAAGATAACAACTGCCCTTAATTTTTTTCTTGTTTGTTTTACTGCCTTTGTCTTTTCTGTGTTTTTTTCTTATATTTCTATGTTTGTGATGTTGTCGGAGTGGAAAAAGCAATGAAGCATGACTCATTCAGGAAGAGAAGACATTGAAGCGTCAAGCTATGGCTGAAGGGTTGAGTGCAACGCACGGATCACACATTTTTTTTTTTTGCAAACGCATGGAAAGATTTCTTACCACTGAGCACGGAGTAGGGGGTAGGGGGGGAGGGGAGGGGAGGGGAGGGTAAGGGGCGGGGTGGAAGGGGTGGTAGGGAGAGATAATGAAAAGGAGGAGCAAGATTTCTTAAAAGTGCAGTCTCATAATCAAAGGCGTTAGAGAGGTAATTGGAAGTGTGTGTGTGTGTGTGTACATGTGTATGTCTGTGTGTGTGTATGTTAGTGCGTTCATGCTAAGAACCGGAATGACGCTGAGAGACGTGGCTGCCAAGTGAATGCATCCCCCCCCCCCTCACCTCCCACATTCTTGAAGATAAGAACTCTCCTTAATTTTTCTTTTTCTTGTTTGCCTTCATCTTCTCTGTTTTATTCTTATATTTTTATGTTTGTGATGTTGTCAGAGTGGAGAAAAAGCAATGAAGCATGACTCATTCAGGAAGAGAAGACATTGTAGTGTCACGCTATGGCTGAAGGGTTGAGTGCAACGCCCTGATCACACTTTTTTTTTTTTTTTGTTGTTGTTGTTTTTTTTGCAAACGCATGGAAAGATTTCTTACCACTAAGCACAGAGTGGAGAAAAAGCAATGAAGCATGACTCATTCAGGAAGAGAAGACATTGTAGTGTCACGCTATGGCTGAAGGGTTGAGTGCAACGCACGGATCACACATTTTTTTGTTGTTGCAAACGCATGGAAAGATTTCTCACCACTGGGCACGGAGTGGGGGGGTAGGGGGGGGGAGGGGAGGGGAGGGGAGGGTAAGGGGCAGGGTGGAAGGGGTGGTAGGGAGAGATAATGAAAAGGAGGAGCAAGATTTCTTAAAAGCGCAGTCTCATAATCAAAGACGTTAGAGAGGTAATTGGGAGTGTGTGTGTGTGTACGTCTATGTGTGGGCATGTTTGTGTGTATGTTAGTGCGTGCGTGCTAAGAACGGAAATGAATGCTGAGAGAAGAGACTGCCAAGTAGATGCATTCCTCCTCCCCCCCCCCCCCCCCCGCGCTCCCTCCCTCCCCCGCAACCCCCCCCCCCCCACATTCTTGAAGATAACAACTCCCCTTAATTTTTTTCTTGTTTGTTTTACTGCCTTTGTCTTTTCTGTGTTTTTTTCTTATATTTCTATGTTTGTGGTGTTGTCGGAACGGAAAAAGCAATGAAGCATGACTCATTCAAGAAGAGAAGACATTGTAGTGTCACGCTATGGCTGAAGGGTTGAGTGCAACGCCCTGATCACAAATTTTTTTGCAAACGCATGGAAAGATTTCTCACCACTGGGCACGGAGTGGGGGAATGGGGGGAGGGGAGGGGAGGGACGGGGAAGGTAAGGGGCGGGGTGGAGGGGGTGGTAGGGAGAGATAATGAAAAGGAGGAGCAAGATTTCTTAAAAGCGCAGTCTCATAATCAAAGGCGTTAGAGAGGTAATTGGGAGTGTGTGTGTGTGTACATGTGTATGTCTCTGTGTGTGTATGTTAGTGCGTTCATGCTAAGAACGGGAATGACGCTGAGAGACGTGGCTGCCAAGTGAATGCATCCCCCCCCCCCTCACCTCCCACATTCTTGAAGATAAGAACTCTCCTTAATTTTTTTTTCTTGTTTGTCTTCGTCTTCTCTGTTTTTCTCTTATATTTTTATGTTTGTGGTGTTGTCGGAGTGGAGAAAAAGCAATGAAGCATGACTCATTCATGGCAGGTCCACTTCCTTTTCGTTAGGTGTGCTTGACTATGTGTGTATACATATGTATGTATACATAACTACATGCATGTATATGAATGTGTATTGTGTGTGCGTGTGTTTATGTAAGTTTGTGCCTGCCTATGTGTGCGTATGTGTTAGGGTAGCTGTTAGATACACATGTATGTTAAAATGTATGTATGCAGTGTGTGTGTGTGTGTGTGTGTGTGTGTGTGTGTGTGTGTGTGTGTGTGTGTGTGTGTGTGTGGTCACATTTTGGTGTGTGTATGTAACATAGATATAATGTTTTATGTTAACAAGAGCGTTTTTGTATGCACCCAGAGCAGATTTCTGGATATTGTGCTATATAAGTATCCATTATTATTATTATTCAGGAAGAGAAGACATTGTAGTATCACGCGTTGGCTAGAAGTTTGAGTGGAACGCCCGGATCACCATTTTTTTTTTTTTTTTTTTTTAAACCAACGCATGGAAAGATTTCTAGCCACTGAGCACAGTGGTCGGGTGTGGGGTGTGGGGGGAAGGGATGTAGGGAGGAACAAAAAAAAAAGGGAGGAAGATTTCTTAAAGTGCAGTCTCAGGATCGAAAGGATTAGAGAGATAATTGTGAGTAGATGATAGACTGAGAGGGGGTTCCTCGAGTGCACTATTGCTCTTCTTTTTCTTGGGTTTTATTTGTGTGTGTGTGTGTGTGTGTGTGTGTGTGTGTGTGTGTGTGTGTGGTGTATTGTATGTGCGCGCTCATGTGTTTGTGTGTATGGAAGTGCGTGTATGATAAGAACGGAATTGGTGCTCGGAGACGAGGTTGGCAAATAATGATTTTTTGTCTACATCCTTGAATTATACAATTTTTTTTTCTTTCTTTTTTTGGGGGGAGGGAGGTGGCGGGGCGTGATTGTGCTTCTGTTTGTTTTAACTTCCTTCTTCGTCTTTATTTCATTGCTTTGTGATGTTGTCGGAGCAGAAAAGACTGAAGCATGACTCATTCACGAAGAGAAGACTTTGAAGCGTCAAGCTATGGCTGAAAGGGTTGAGTGCAACGCACGGATCACACGTTTTTTTTTGCAAACGCATGGAAAGATTTCTTACCACTGAGCACGGAGTGGGGGGTGGAGGGGGGGGGGAGGGTAAGGGGCGGGGTGGAAGGGGTGGTAGGGAGAGATAATGAAAGGGAGGAGCAAGATTTTTTAAAAGCGCAGTCTCATAATCAAAGGCGTTAGAGAGATATATGGGAGTGTGCATGTACGTCTCTGTGTGTGTATGTTTGTGTGTATGTTAGTGCGTGCGTGCTAAGAACGGAAATGAATGCTGAGAGAAGAGACTGCCAAGTAGATGCACGTGTGTGTGTGTGTGTGTGTGTGTGTGTGTGTGTGTGTGTGTGTGTGTGTGTGTGTGTGTGTGTGTGTGTGACTCTGTGTGTGTGTGACTCTCTCTCTCTCTCTCTCTCTCTCTCTCTCTGTGAGTGCGTTCGTGCTAAGAACGGGAATGTATACTGAGAGAAGAGGCTGCCAAGAAAATGCAGTCTTTTTTTCCACATCGTTTAAGATAGGAACTCTTTTTTCATTTTTTGGTTGTTACTTGTTTGTTTTATTTCCTTCATCTTCTTTACTTTTTCTTTTCTTTTATTTTTCATGTTTGCTTTGTGATGTTGTCTGAGTAGAATAGACAATGAAGTATGACTCATTCACGAAGAGAAGACATTGAAGCGTGACTCGTTGGCTTGAGGTTTGAGTGCAATGCTGGCATCAAATAATTTTTGCCAACATATGGAAAGATTTTTAAACCACTGAGCAGTGGGGAAGGGGGGGGTGAAGTGGGAGGGATGGGTAGGGAACATAAAAAGGACGAGGAAGATTTCTTTAAGTGCAGTCTCATATTCAGAAGGCTTAGAGAGAGAATTGTGATTAAAGGATAGAGGTAGCCCTGTTGTTCTTGTTTCTTTTTTTTTGTGTGTGTGTGTTCGTACATTGTGTGTGTGTGTGTGTGTGTGTGTGTGTGTGTGTGTGTGTGTGTGTGTGTGTGTGTGTGCGTGCGTGTGTGGCTAGATGAAGCTGCCAAGTGAATGCAATTTTTTTTTCTCCACAACCTTTTTTATTTTTTTTTTATTGTAACGTTTTATTGCGTCTTGCTTGTTTAGCTTCCTTCTGTTCTTTATTTGCTTGCTTTGTGGTGCTGTCGGAGTAGTGAAGAAGTGAAGCATGACTCATTGACAAAGAGAAGACTTTGCAGCATCACGCTTTGGCTGCAGGGTCAAGAGCAAAGCCCGGTTCACCATTATTTGTCAACGTAAAAGAACGATTTCTCGCCACTGAGCACTTTGGGAGGAGGAAGGGGTGTTTGCGAGGGTGTGTGTGTGTGTGTGTTGGGGGGGGGGGGGGGACATAAAAAGAAGGAGGAAGCCTTCAGGAAGTGTAGTCTCATAATCAGAAAGATTTGATAGATAATTGTGAGCAAGAGATAGAGTCCTTAAGTGCATTTTTTTTGTTCTTGTTCTGGCTCAAGTTGTTTCTGTGTGTGTGTGTGTGTGTGTGTGTGTGTGTGTGTGTGTGTGTGTGTGTGTGTGTGTGTGTGTGTGTGCGGGCTACGCGCGCGCGTGTGCAAGTACAACTTAGTTTACTTTGTTTGCTGCTGTTCTGCCCTTGATTTAGCTAATGTATATATACATGTGTTCGTTCGTTCTTTAACTTAGCGTCTTTTCACTATCAGTGATATTAGACGATTAAAAAAAAAGAAAAGAAACAACGGTGGGAGATGGAGCGAGGGAGGGGGGGGGGGGAGCGGGGGGTGGGAGGGGAAAGAGGAAGACAGAAAAGGTAGAAAACTACCCCCCCAAAAAATGCATAACTACCATGCAATTACAATTAACACTGATAATAATATTCAATAATGATAACAATAATCAGAAACCATTAACACAATTCTGAAGTACATTAAAGGAATGTAGAAATAGGGCTATGAACAAATGCCTGTGAGAGTTCGACCATAAGAACTTCGTCAGAAATAACTTTCCAAAAATCATCTGCAGAATAATTATTCTCTTTGAAATACTTGGGCAAAGAAGGTACGTAACTGCTGACAGTGCAACAAACAATGATGTGTGTGTGTGTGTGTGTGTGTGTGTGTGTGTGTGTGTGTGTGTGTGTGTGTGTGTGTGTGTGTGTGTGTGTGTGTGTGTGTGTGTGTGTGTACGGGAATGGGTGCTCAGAGACAAGGCTTCAAAATAATGAATTTTTCTCACATCTCTGAAGACGTTATAGGGGTGCTGTTTTTCGGTTGTTTTGTTTTGTTTTGTTTTTGTTTTTGCTGTTGTTGTTGTTGTTGTTGTTGCTGTTGTTGTTGTTGTTGTTGTTGTTGTTACCTGTTACTTCTTCTTTTTTTTAGCTTGCATTGTGAAGTTGTCGTGTTGTCGGGTTGGAAAAAAAACAACAACAACAACAACAAAAAACAACAACCGAAGAATGACTAATTTACAAACAGAAGACACTGTGACGTCACTGACTTGCTGGCTAGCAGTTTGCGTCACCATTCTAGCCAACGCATGGAAAAAGCGTGGGGAGAGGTTTCTATCCACTGAGCACGGGGAGGAGCGGGGTAAATAAGGACTGAGGAGGGACGTTCGTTAAAAGTGCAGCCTCTATAAAAAAAACAAAAAAAAAAAAAAAAAAAAAAAGAGAGAGAGAGAGAGAGACAGACAGACAGACAGACAGACACACAGAGAGAGAGAGAGAGAGAGAGAGAGAGAGAGAGAGAGAGAGAGAGAGAGAGAGAGAGAGAGAGAGAGCAGAAAGATAATTATGAGCAAGAAATAAAACTTAGCGAAAGGTTCCTCAAGTGCATTCTTGTTGTTGTTGTTGTTGTTATTGTTGGTTTATTCTTGTTGTTTTGCTTTTGTTCTTGATCTTGATGTTGTCGTAGTAGTTGATTGTTTTTGTTGTTGTCGTCGTCGTCGTCGTCGTCGTTGTTGTTGTTGTTGTTGTTGTTGTTGTTCTTCTTCTTCTTCTACGTCGTCGTCTTCTTCTGTTTCTCCACCTCCTCCTCTTTTATCATATTGCATTGTATACCATTGCATGCTACTGTATAGTTCGTCTTTGCATGTCGTTGAATATTGCTGCATTGTATTATACCATATTGTAGCATATTATGTTGTGTTCAGCTGCATTGCATTGAACGACATTGAACCGTACTAGGATGAATTGTATTGTATCATATCCAACTGTGTATAGTTCCCGGTGCGAAACGCCGGGGATACTCTCCCCTTATGAGACAGTGTCATTCACCACTGACCAACACCACCCACCTCCCTCCCTCCCTCCACGCCCAGCCGACCATCCCCCTTCCCTCCACCCACCACCCAGTCCTCTATTTGCATGTTGTTGTTTTTTACCTTCTCTTCCAAAGCCATTTTTTTTCTACATACAGGACTTGCCAGGGACAACTGTTCTGTTGCTGAGGGTTCTTAAACGTGCGGTTGGTTACGCTGCTGGTCAGGCATCTGCTTGGCAGATGTGGTGTAGCGTATATGGATTTGTCCGAACGCAGTGACGCCTCCTTGAGCTACTGAAACTGAAACTCTTAAACGTGCACGATGGCTTGCACGCGGATGCATCGTAACACTCGAAAAAGTCTTGCATCGAGACCACAACTCTTCAGGTTTTTGTGGTGAAAGGGGGTTGAACAGGTTCGTGAAGGGAGTTGGTGGGGTTAACATATCCCTGTCTTTGAAAGAATCACGCTGTAGGACCCTCGTCATCTAGACGGGCGCAACAGCCGAGTGGTTAAAGCGTTGGACTTTCAATCTGAGGGTCCTGGGTTCGAATCTCGGTGACGGCGCCTGGTGGGTAAAGGGTGAGAATTTTTCCGATCTCCCAGGTCAACATATCTGCAGACCTGCCAGTGCCTGAACCCCCTTCGTGTGTATACGCAAGCAGAATATGAAATACGCGCGTTAAAGATCCTGTAATCCATGTCAGCGTTCGGTGGGTTATGGAAACAAGAACACACCCAGCATGCACACGCCCGAAAACGGAGTATGGCTGCCTACATGGCGGGGTAGATAAACAAAACGGTCATACACGTAAAATGTTAAATGTTACATGTTTGTCTGAGTGTGTATGTGTGTGTGTGCCTGAAATCTGATTGAATGACACAGGAAACGAATGATGAGCGCCCAATGGCAGCCGTCAGTCGGCTCTACCCAGGGAGGCAGCCTGTTGTGTACATGACACCGTGCTTGTAAAGCGCTTAGAGCTTGGTCTCCGGCCGAGGATAGGCGCTATATAAGTATCCATATCAATCAATCAATCAAGACCTTCCTTCCCAAATCGGGGCATTTTATCCACCGGGCAGCTTGCTCCGTGAGAGGCCTTGAGCATCTCCTGGAAAAAAAAATTATATAGCGCCTATCTTCGGTCCGAAACCAAGCTCTCTAAGCGCTTTACACACACTGAGTCATTCACACAGCGGGCTGCCAACCTGTGTAGAGCCGACTGCAAGCTGCGTTTAGTCGCTCGTCATTCGTTTCCTGTGTCATCCGAAGGACAGGCGTCTAGATCACCCATTCCTCAAGGTCTAGTGGAAGGAAGAAGGAGAAGGAGGAAAGGAGGAAACAAACAAACAAAAAAATTCTGGCGACTGTGGGATGGGATATATCGCACCCTGAAAATCTCTCGCAACCTGGGTGGACAGCGTTACACCACTCGGCCAGCACAATATTACCCGGTTGAGACAAGACTGACCGATATCATGTAGACTGAAAAAAAAAAAAAAAAAAAAATCATCTGCACTTCTGCCCCCTCCCCCCCCCCACCCCCCGACCCCTCCACCACCACCCCCTTTCACCCCTGTATCCCACCACCACCACCACCACCACCACCATCGTCCTCCCCCTATCCCTCCCCTGCCTTCTCTCTACCTCTCATCTCATTTTTTTTCTCTCTTTTTTTTTCAGATATAGCCGACAAGCTTTGAATTGGACCAGCAGGCTGTTTCTTTTGAAAGGAAGAATGGATTCTCTGTGTGGGTTTTATTTGTTGTGAGTTTTGTCTTTTTTATTCCTGTGGTGTTTTTTGTTTTATTTTATTTTTTTTATAAATTGGTTTTGTTCTGTGTTTACTAGGAAGCAAAGTTTCTAATTTTAGGGATCCTCACATTGTCATAATTCGCTTTGTGTCTGTGTATCTGTCTCCATTTCTGTCTCTGTCTGTCTGGATCTCTGTCTGTGTGTTTCTCTGTCTCTGTCTCTGTCGCTGTCTCTCTGCCTCTGTCTGTCTCTGTCTTCCTCTACTATATTTTTCTTCTGTCTCTGTCTGCCTATCTTCTGACTGACTGACTCTGTGTGTGTGTGTGTGTGTGTGTGTGTGTGTGTGTGTGTGTGTGTGTGTGTGTGTGTTTGTGCCTGCGCGCGCGCGCGCGCGCGTGTGTGTGTCTGTCTGTCTTTGACTGTCTCCCTCCATCCCCCACCTCTCTTCTTTTTTTCTGTCTTTCTTTCTTTCTTATAGTTCTTTTTTTCTGTCTAGTAACCCCCTTCCCTCAATCTCCCCACCAGTCTCCTCTTTCCGGATATAGCCAACAGGTATGGTTCAGATATGACCGATTCGTTGAAAGAAACAATTTCTTGTCTGTTCGGGTTTTTCCTTTCTTTTCTTTTTTTCTTCTTCTTCTTCTTCTTTTGCTCTACATTATATATGATGTGCTTTCGGACTGTGCAGTTCTTTTTCTCTTTAGTTTTGCAGAAGGTCTGACGTGAGTGCAGGGTTGTTTACTTCTTTCTGTTTTATGTTCTCTCTGGTGGTGGAAGGTCATCTGCCTCATTGGCGAGTGTTTGAGATTGATGCTCCAAGTTTTCCTGGTTTTTACTGATTCGGTTTCTGCCTCTCTTGGGCCTGGCTGGCATTGGATCACGTTATGAAAGCATGCGTAGAGTGCATTTCTGCTATATGGTTTCGTTTTCAAAGGGGAATAAAATCAATATAGATCTTCACAGTTATATTCTTTATGGTTTGGTCTTAGAATGGTTACCGCGATGTGTGTGTGTGTGTGTGTGTGTGTGTGTGTGTGTGTGTGTGTGTGTCTGTCTGTCTGTCTGTCTGTCTGTCTTTGACTGTCTCCCTCCATCCCCCATCTCTCTTCTTTCGTTCTTTCCTTCTTTCTGTCTTTCTTTCTTTCTTTGGTTCTTCCTTTCTTTCTTTCTTTCTGTCTAGTAACCCCCTTCCCTCAATCTCCCCACCAGTCTCCTCTTTCCGGATATAGCCAACAGGTATGGTTCAGATATGACCGATTCGTTGAAAGAAACAATTTCTTGTCTGTTCGGGTTTTTCCTTTCTTTTTTTTTTTCTTTCTTCTTCTTCTTCTTTTGCTCTACATTATATATGATGTGCTTTCGGACTGTGCAGTTCTTTTTCTCTATATTCTTGCAGAAGGTCTGACGTGAGTGCA
This sequence comes from Babylonia areolata, assembly GCF_041734735.1. Taxonomy (NCBI): domain Eukaryota; kingdom Metazoa; phylum Mollusca; class Gastropoda; order Neogastropoda; family Buccinidae; genus Babylonia; species Babylonia areolata. The sequence continues at coordinate 38,998,148 of NC_134884.1, read as the reverse complement.
GGGTTGTTTACTTCTTTCTGTTTTATGTTCTCTCTGGTGGTGGAAGGTCATCTGCCTCATTGGCGAGTGTCTGAGATTGATGCTCCAAGTTTTCCTGGTTTTTACTGATTCGGTTCCTGCCTCTCTTGGGCCTGGCTGGCACTGGATCACGTTATGAAAGCATGCGTAGAGTGCATTTCTGCTATATGGTTTCGTTTTCAAAGGGGAATAAAATCAATATAGATCTTCACAGTTATATTCTTTATGGTTTGGTCTTAGAATGGTTACCACTGTGTGTGTGTGTGTGTGTGTGTGTGTGTGTGTGTGTGTGTGTGTGTGTGTGTGTGTGTGTGTGTGTGTGTGTGTGTGTGTGTCTGTCTTTGACTGTCCCCCTCCATCCCCCATCTCTCTTCTTTCTTTCTTTCGTTCTTTCCTTCTTTCTTTCTGTCTTTCTTTCTTTCTTTGGTTCTTTCTTTCTTTCTGTCTAGTAACCCCCTTCCCTCAATCTCCCCACCAGTCTCCTCTTTCCGGATATAGCCAACAGGTATGGTTCAGATATGACCGATTCGTTGAAAGAAACAATTTCTTGTCTGTTCGGGTTTTTCCTTTCTTTTTTTTTCTTCTTCTTCTTCTTCTTTTGCTCTACATTATATATGATGTGCTTTCAAACTGTGCAGTTCTTTTTCTCTATATTCTTGCAGAAGGTCTGACGTGAGTGCAGGGTTGTTTACTTCTTTCTGTTTTATGTTCTCTCTGGTGGTGGAAGGTCATCTGCCTCATTGGCGAGTGTCTGAGATTGATGCTCCAAGTTTTCCTGGTTTTTACTGGTTCGGTTCCTGCCTCTCTTGGGCCTGGCTGGCATTGGATCACGTTATGAAAGCATGCGTAGAGTGCATTTCTGCTATATGGTTTCGTTTTCAAAGCGGAAGAAAATCAATATAGATCTTCACAGTTATATTCTTTATGGTTTGGTCTTAGAATGGTTACCGCGATGTGTGTGTGTGTGTGTGTGTGTGTGTGTGTGTGTGTGTGTGTGTGTGTGTGTGTGTGTGTGTGTGTGTGTGTGTCTGTCTGTCTGTCTGTCTGTCTGTCTTTGACTGTCTCCCTCCATCCCCCATCTCTCTTCTTTCTTTCTTTCGTTCTTTCTGTCTGTCTCTCTTTCTTTGGTTCTTTCTTTCTTTCTTTCTGTCTAGTAACCCCCTTCCCTCAATCTCCCCACCAGTCTCCTCTTTCCGGATATAGCCAACAGGTATGGTTCACATCTGACCGATTCGTTGAAAGAAACAATTTCTTGTCTGTTCGGGTTTTTCCTTCTTTTTTTTCTTTTCTTTTTCTTCTTCTTCTTTTGCTCTATATTATATATGATGTGCTTTCGAACTGTGCAGTTCTTTTTCTCTATATTCTTGCAGAAGGTCTCACGTGAGTGCAGGGTTGTTTACTTCTTTCTGTTTTATGTTCTCTCTGGTGGTGGAAGGTCATCTGCCTCATTGGCGAGTGTCTGAGATTGATGCTCCAAGTTTGCCTGGTTTTTACTGGTTCGGTTCCTGCCTCTCTTGGGCCTGGCTGGCATTGGATCACGTTATGAAAGCATGCGTAGAGTGCATTTCTGCTATATGGTTTCGTTTTCAAAGGGGAATAAAATCAATATAGATCTTCACAGTTATAT
>NC_134884.1:38981503-38994003 GCF_041734735.1 Babylonia areolata | reverse complement strand
AGAGAGAGTGACAGAAAGAGAGAGAGAGAGAGAGAGAGAGAGAGAGAGAGAGAGAGAGAGAGATTCAAAAACGTTATTACTCAAGGATAGATTTTAGGCATCGCCCAGTCTTCCAGTCTGTCCTTGTGACAGCAATAACATTAACAACATTAACGATAACGACACAACAATAATAATGTTGTTAACACTGCTACATCTACTGCTACTACTACGAATAGTAATCACCATCATCATCACTAACATCGTAAAAAGTAATAAAACGAACGCATTCACACATTCATATCCATACACATGCACACACACTCTCCACCTAACACACACACACACACACACACACACACACACACACACACACACACTTATGCACACACACAGACATGACCGAAGTGAGAAACATATAGCGGACATAAAGAGAACAGAGAAACATAACTTTAACATTGTACATATACAAAACTGATTAATTTGCTGATGCAGATGTTACAGGTAATAGCATCCAATTAACAGGCGAACAAGTAAAAACATTAAAGCACAAAGGTAGAAATAAAATAAATTCACTGCATGTAAAGGTATAGATACAAACTTCACAAAAAACATGATTTTCTGTCTTTTTTAGCTCGTTAAAAAAATGCTTTGTGGGCCTATTGTTTGTGGAGCAGAAGTTTTCGTATGCTTGATTTGAAGGAACGTAATGAATCGCACGTCTTAATGAACGAAGGAAGAAAGTTCCAAACAGATGGTCCAAAAAACGCAAAGCTAGATTTGTACAAATCGATGCGCACACGAGGCAGAATATAATTATCTGAATCGTAACGCTCTGATGCCCGTTGAACAAGGTCACTGAGGTATGGTGGTGACATGTTTTTGTGTACTTTGAACATGAGGACCATTTTATTGTAGTCGAATTGCTTGTTTCGTGGTAATATTTCCAACTTTGTTAATTTTTAATCTGTTGATAGGGAGTGGTCTGGTAAGATAAGTTTAGCTGCTCGTCTATGCAATGAGTTAACTATTTTTAGCTGGTTGTGACTGGCATTGCTCCAGACTGTAGATGCATAATTGACATGAGAGAGACAGTGAGCCCCGAAGAATAATTTTCTGGTTGGAGAGAGAGAGAGAGAGAGAGAGAGAGAGAGAGAGAGACAGAGACAGAGAGAGACAGAGAGACAGGGACGCAGAGAGAGATAGGAGAGACAGACAGACAGACAGACAGACACAAAGAGACAGAGAGACAGGGAAGCAGAGAGAGAGAGAGACCGACCGACCGACCGACCGACAGACAGACAGACCGATATACATACAGACAGACAGACAGACAGACAGACAGACAGAAAAAGACAGAGAGGAGAGACATAAAGAGAGAGAGAGAAAACAAGAGAGTACGTGCCTATGCAGGTGCGTGTCCAAGTGCGTGTGTGCACAAGCCGTGCGCGCGCTATGTGTGTGTGTGTGTGTGTGTGTGTGTGTATGTGTGTGTGTGTGTGTGTGTGTGTGTGTGCGCGCGCGCGCGAAGGGTTGGAGGGTTGACTGTGGATAGTACTAAGAGATGCTTTTTTCTTCTTCTTCTTCTTCTTGAATTTTGTACGTCTGTATATTTGCTCAAGATCATTTCTCTGTGATTGCTTTCTGTTGTTGATGTTTTTTGTTGATGCTGCTTGCTGCCTCCAGTCTCGTGCCGCTCCTGCTCCTGCTGTTGTTGTTGGAATAACAAACAAGTTCCAGAGGGATCTGCATTGCGTTCCGGTCTCTCAGACCCACATTTCAAAATACTGTACTTCCATCAGCACCATCACTAACGCATGGAACCTGAAACGGAGCAGACTCCGTGTTTCAACAGTGCAGTACAAAACCTTACAATACGGTGTTGTGCAATACATGGCTGTGCTGAAATGTACAGTGTTAAGCAGGAGAGCACATTGCAACACACACACACACACACACACACACACACACACACACACACACACACACACACAGAGGAGAGTACAGTGCAACACACACACACACACTCTCTCTCTCTACACACACACACACACAGACACACACACAGACACACACACACACACACACACGTGCGGGCTCACACACAGACATACAGACACACGCACATCTCTCTCTCTATCTGTATGTATATATCTATATCTATACATATATATATATAGTACCCTACAATACAGTACTAAAAACAGCACAGCATAACAGTCATTTTTGTCAGATTACCTTGACGATAGTATGGGCACCCTCTTTAATCATTAAAAGATCACAGACAAAATCACTGTATATATATATATAAAAAAAACAACAACAAAAACACAGACATAATACGACTGCTTCTCTTTAAGCCTTTAACATTATTACAGCCTCTCAGTAGTGTGCGTTGTCTTGAAATAACAGAAGCAGATTCTTACTATTACCCACGATGTATATAAATATGTTTCTTATGGAATGGCCACGACGAAGTATCATGTGTCCCTCGTGGTGATGGCACAGCAAGACCCAGTGAAATTTCAACGTCGGGTCAGTATCATCGAAAAGGAAGATAATTTTGGCCTCCCACCTATATAAGTTCAAGATGAGCACAACCATATCAAAACAGATTACTTGTAGGCTTGCTTTACTCTTGTCTATATTCAATTCAATACACAGAAAACGTTATTAGTTAAAGAACAAAGCTTATAACTATGTTTGACACTGGGATTGAATGTGATAGTGAGTGAGGAGGGAAATTTGAGAAAGAAGAATGACTTTCTTAAGTAGACGGCTGCAGACAAAGACAGAGAGAGGGTGAATGGGGAGAGGGGGGGGGGAGGGGAGAGGGAAGGGGACAGAGAGCGGGAGAGTGAGGTGGGAGAATGATTGAGAGGGAGACAGACAGACAGAGAGAGAGAGAGAGAGAGAGAGAGAGAGAGAGAGAGAGAGAGAGAGAGAGAGAGAGAGAGAGAGAGAGGTTGTGAGGGAGGGAGGGAGAGAAGCGAATTGAATGGAATGAAATTCAATAAATTTTCTGAGTGTAACAGAGTCAGCAGGACAATGCCTTTTTCCATCCAGCCCTCGAAGGGGAAACTGTAAGATAAAACAAAGGAGAAACCATTGCATCAATACAGCATGCACTTTGCACGAATGGTAATCTGGCATTTACAACACTACACAGCTGGAGGAGAACGAGAGGAGAGAGAATGTAAGAGAGAGAGAGAGAGAGGGAGAGAGAGAGAGGGAGAGAGTACAAAACATGGATATTAATCTGTATCAAGATAATGTTCAAGCAATAGAGAGAGAGAGAGGCAGACAGACAAGCAGGCAGAGACAGAGAAAGAGAGAGAGAGAGAGAGAGAGAGAGAGAGAGAGAGAGAGTGAGAGAGAGAGAGAAAGAGAGAGAGAGAGAGACAGACAGAGAAAGAGACACAGGGGCAGACAGAGACAGAGAGAGGGAGACTGAGAGAGCACATTGACACAAGAACGTCACTTCTTGTTAACACAGATATCAACAGCAAGAGAGAGAGAGAGAGAGAGAGAGAGAGAGAGAGAGAGAGAGACAGAGACAGAGAGAGACAGAGAAAGAGACAGAGAGACAGGGACGCAGAGAGATAGGAGAGACAGACAGACACAAAGAGACAGACAGGGAAGCAGAGAGAGAGAGAGAGAGAGAGAGAGAGAGACCGACCGACCGACATACAGACACACCGACAGACAGACAGACAGAAAGGAGAGACATAAACAGAGAGAGAAAACAAGAGAGTACGTGCCTGTGTACGTGCGTGTCCAAGTGCGTGTGTGCACAAGCCGTGCGCGCGCTATGTGTGTGTGTGTGTGTGTGTGTGTGTGTGTGTGTGTGCGCGCGCGCGAAGGGTTGGAGGGTTGACGGTGGATAGTACTAAGAGATGCTTTTTTTTTTTTCTTGTCGTGCCCTTGAATTTTGTACGTTTGTATGTTTGCTCAAGATCATTTCTCTGTGATTGCTTTCTGTTGTTGATGTTTTTTGTTGATGCTGCTTGCTGCCTCCAGTCTCGTGCCGCTCCTGCTCCTGCTGTTGTTGTTGGAATAACAAACAAGTTCCAGAGGGATCTGCATTGCGTTCCGGTCTCTCAGACCCACGTTTCAAAATACTGTACTTCCATCAGCACCATCACTAACGCATGGAACCTGAAACGGAGCAGACTCCGTGTTTCAACAGTGCAGTACAAAACCTTACAATACGGTGTTGTGCAATACATGGCTGAACTGAAATGTACAGTGTTAAGCAGGAGAGTACAGTGCAACTCTCTCTCTCTCTCTCTCTCTCTCTCTCTCTCTCTCTCTCTCTCACACACACACACAGAGGAGAGTACAGTGCAACACACACTCTCTCTCTATCTCTCTCTCTCTCTCTCTCTCTCTCACACACACACACACACACACACACACACACAGAGGAGAGTACAGTGCAACGCACACTCTCTCTCTCTATCTCTCTCTCTCTCACACACACACACACACACGTGCGCGTTCACACACAGACATACACACACACGCACATCTCTCTCTCTGTTTGTATATATCTATATCTATACACACACATACACACACACACACACACACACACACACACACACACACATATATATACATATACAGTACCGTACAATACAGTACTAAACAGCACAGCATAACAGTCATTTTTGTCAGATTACCTTGACGATAGTATGGGCACCCTCTTTAATCATTAAAAGATCACAGACAAAATCACTGTATATATATATATATAAAAAACACAACAAAAACACAGACATAATACGACTGCTTCTCTTTAAGCCTTTAACATTATTACAGCCTCTCAGTAGTGTGCGTTGTGTTGAAATAACAGAAGCAGATTCTTACTATTACCCACGATGTATATAATATGTTTCTTACGGAATGGCCACGACGAAGTATCATGTGTCCCTCGTGGTGACGGCAGAGCCACTGAAATTTCAACGTCGGGTCAGTATCATCGAAAAGGAAGATAATTTTGGCCTCCCACCTATAATCAGTCCAAGATGAGCACAACCATATCAAAACAGATTACTTGTAGGCTTTACTCTTGTCTATATTCAATTCAATACACGGAAAACGTTATTAGTTAAAGAACAAAGCTTATAACTATGTTTGACACTGGGATTGAATGTGATAATGAGTGAGGAGGGAAATTTGAGAAAGAATGACTTTCTTAAGTAGACGGCTACAGACAAAGACAGAGAGAGGGTGAATGGGGGGAGGGGCGGGGGGGGGAGGGGGGAGGGAAGGGGACAGAGAGCGGGAGAGTGAGGGGGGAGAGTGATTGAGAGGGAGACAGACAGAAAGAGAGAGAGAGAGGTTGTGAGGGAGGGAGACAGAGAAATGAATTGAATGGAATGGAATTCAATAAATTTTCTGAGTGTAACAGAGTCAGCAGGACAATACCTTTTTCCATCCAGCCCTCGAAGGGGGAAACTGTAAGATAAAACAAAGGAGAAACCATTGCATCAATACAGCATGCACTTTGCACGAATGGTAATCTGGCATTTACAACACTACACAGCTGGAGGGGAACGAGAGGAGAGAGAATGTAAGAGAGAGAGAGAGAGAGAGAGAGAGAGAGAGAGTACAAAACATGGATATCAATCTGTATCAAGATAATGTTCAAGCAATAGAGAGAGAGAGAGGCAGACAGACAAATAGGCAGACAGAGAAACACACACACACACACGCACACACACACACACACACACACACACACACACACACACACACACACACACACACACACACACACACACACACACAGAATACAAAACATGGATATTAATCTGTATCAAGATAATGTTCAAGCAATAGAGAGAGAGAGGGGCAGACAGACAAACAAGCAGTGGCAGAGAGAGAGAGAGAGAGAGAGAGAGAGAGAGAGAGAGAGAGAGTACAAAACATGGATATTAATCTGTATCAAGATAATGTTCAAGCAATAGAGAGAGAGAGGGGCAGACAGACAAACAAGCAGTGGCAGAGGAGACACACACACACACACACACACACACACACACACACACACACACACAGAATACAAAACATGGATATTAATCTGTATCAAGATAATGTTCAAGCAATAGAGAGAGAGAGAGGCAGACAGACAAATAGGCAGTGACAGAGAAAGACACACACACACACACACACACACACACACACACACAGAGTACAAAACATGGATATTAATCTGTATCAAGATAATGTTCAAGCAATAGAGAGAGAGAGGCAGGCAAACAGGCAGAGACAGAGAAAGAGAGAGAGAGAGAAAGAAAGACAGACAGACAGACAGAGAAAGAGACTCAGGGACAGACAGAGACAGAGAGAGGGAGACTGAGAGAGTACATTGACACGAGACTTTTCAGACAAGAACGTCACTTCTTGTTAACACAGATATCAACAGCAAGAGAGAGAGAGAGAGAGAGAGAGAGAGAGAGAGAGAGAGAGAGAGAGAGAGAGAGCTATTCAGGAAGACGACGAAAGAAACCAAACACAAATAAAATCTTGTCAGAAGTCGTTCGCATCCGACAGAATCCTTGAACTATATGAGGAAACAGGGAGGAGGATTCATCCTGCCACTTCTCCTCCCTCTCTCCCTTCCTCTCCCTCCCTCCCTCCCTTCCTCTCCCCCTCTCCCCCTCTCTCTCTATCTCTCTCTCTCTCTCTCTCCCTTCCTCTCCCCCTCTCCCCCCCCCTCTCTCTCTCCCTCCCTTCCTCTCCCTCTCTCTCTCTGTCTCCCTCTCTCTCTCTCTCCCTCCCTTCCTCTCCCCCCTCTCTCTCCCTCTCTCTCCCCCTCTCTCTCTCCCTCTCTCTCTCTCTCTCTCTCAATCTTTCTTCTTCTCCCCACCTCCCGTGATTCTGTTCTCTGAATGTCCATTACCTGATCGATCTGTATTCACATCACTGCCCATCTTACCTGATCGATCTGTATTCACGTCACTGCCCATCTTACCTGATCGCTCTGTATTGACGTCACTGCCCATCTTACCTGATCGATCTGTATTCACATCACTGCCCATCTTACCTGATCGATCTGTATTCACATCACTGCCCATCTTACCTGATCGCTCTGTATTGACGTCACTGCCCATCTTACCTGATCGATCTGTATTCACGTCACTGCCCATCTTACCTGATCGATCTGTATTCACGTCACTGCCCATCTTACCGGATGGATCTGTATTCACGTCACTGCCCGTCTTACCTGATCGATCTGTATTCACATCACTGCCCATCTTACCTGATCGATCTGTATTGACGTCACTGCCCATCTTACCTGATCGATCTGTATTCACATCACTGCCCATCTTACCTGATCGATCTGTATTCACATCACTGCCCATCTTACCTGATCGATCTGTATTCACATCACTGCCCATCTTACCTGATCGATCTGTATTCACATCACTGCCCATCTTACCTGATCGATCTGAATTCACATCACTGCCCATCTTTTTCTTCTGAATAATAATGCTTCTAACTTTCTCTTTGGTCTTGCCTTTAGTTACCTCCACCATCATCTCCGGTTGACGCAGTCTCTTGACACAAACCTATTGTTTCACATCTGGATACTTGTGAACCAACGTTCAGCTTATATCACAGATGTACATAAACTTACAGTTGGGCCAAAAGCAAAGTTAGAGCTGTACGGTCAATGGTTTCTCCATTGCAATGGGAAGTCATTTACAGCTTAGTCTTTATTGAAGGACTTTGACTCTCAAACTAGGAGGCAACACTGCACTGGGTCTTAGTGCTCCAGTCCTGGGGGCTAGTTGGCCTGTGGGAACCATCCCAACGCCGACTGTCCTAAAACCCTCTTGTCCGAGAGAGTGGGGATGTAACTTGGGCAATACACTTTTCCACTATGATCAAATTCTGGCCCAGATAGTCAGGACAGCAGTTGCCTCCTCTGCTGTTCTGATGGACATAGTCGGACAAGACTGACTATCATACATCTTATCAAAGCGAGTCTTATTTTACAACTTTCCATTTTTTTAATTAATACATTTTCTCCATTTGTAAGTTTTATAGATTCAGCAGTAATGGTTTATCGCCATGCCTTTTTTGCAGGGCAGCAGAGATTGAAGTTGTGTTACTTGTGACATACTCTGAACCTCATGTTGAGCATCGTGTTTAGCGTATCGGTTAATTAAGGCGTCTATGTTTCCTCCCCTCTCTACAGGGTTCTCAAGGTGTGTGTGGTTGGAATGTTGGCAGCAGCCGAGGCGAGATAAGTTAATTAAAGGGTGGAAGATTTTTTGCATTTTTTCAGGCCAGCATAACGATGATGTGCGAGAACTGCTAATTATTGTCTTCAACCCGTTCGTGTGTTTAGAGATTTTTTCGACGTGACGTCATGTCTCACACAGAATAAAGTACAAGTTCAGCACTCTGTGTTACAAATGCATTCACAAATCTGCCCCTTCCTATCTCTGTGGCTGCCTTCACCTCTACACTCCATCTCGCTCTCTACGATCGGCTTCAGATCCACTCTGTTTACGCATACCCAGATTCAAACACTCGACTGTTGGCCGCCGTTCTTTCTCTGTCTCTGGACCTTGCAATTGGAATGAACTTCCTCTTTCCCTTCGTCACGTCTCCGCACTCAGCTCTTTCAAGTCTGGTCTTAAAACCCACCTCTTCCCAAAATAGCCTCCCTTCCATGCCTCTTCCTTGTCTTCAGTTTTTCCAGTTTTAGAGTTATGCATGCGTGTGAATGACTGGTGCGAAAGCGCTTTGATTTGTCTCTGCACAAGATTCAGCGCTATATAAATAATAATAATAATAATAATTATTATTATTATTATTATTATTATTATTATTATTATTATGTCCGCCACGTGACTGCAGTCCCCCCACGCTGTCAGCTACATATATTGGAAGCCCACGCAGATAGTACGCTGATCTGCTCTCGCATCTGAAATCGTCACGTGTTGTCTGTTGTTGGGGGTTAAGGCTCTTGCTTTCATCTTGATTTAACTTTGCATTGCGCGCAAGCAAAGATCAAGATAGTGGAAAAAGACAACAACAAGACAAAAACAACAACAACAAATGTTGATCATTCACGTGTGGAAATAATTGTCTGTTGACCCTAATCAAAGATCAAGATATTTGCCAAATATATTTATTGATAATTTTTTCTTTAATTCCAATGATTATTCATTAGTGGGAATAAACGTCTGTTGACCCTTTTAATCATTTTGTTAAAAAATTATAAACGATAACTTCTGAGTTGACTTCTTTACAAATTCTTGTTACAAGTACAGCTTTTTATTAAATATTGATTTCTAGCACTGTATACAATAAACAATACTAAATCGTTGACGTGTTGCTTCATGGATGCATATTTGTTTTCCTACAAATGTGTCGAATGTATCTATCCAGCCAGTAGAGATGGTCACTGTAAATGATTATGAGCACATCTCATATTATTGTTCAATAAATTTCTTATTTTTGTATTAGTTACATGAAGTGTGTAACATTTTTATGTACCCCTCACGTGGTTTTCTAAAAACAAACACGTCTTGTCATGTCATGTCACGTCATGTCTTGTATCAGGCGATTTATTTAGTTATGTACGCTTATAGTTGAATTCATCAAGTTTTTGCGCCTTATACATATTATTATTAGTAGTAGTAGTTCTTTTTTTTTATGTATTTATCTATTATTTATTCGCCGTTTTTTTCTCTTTTTTTTCTCAAGGCGTAACTAAGCACGTTGGGTTACGCTGCTGGTCAGGCATCTGCTTGGCAGATGTGGTGTAGCGTATATGGATTTGTCCGAACGCAGTGACGTCTCCCTCAGCTACTGATACTGATACATGTCTTGTAACAGATATGTAACATTTTCATGTATCGCCAACGTGATTTCCTAAAAACAAACACGTCTTGTCATGTCATGTCTTGTCTTGTCTTGTCTTGTCTTGTTTCACGGCCTTCAATATATCATTTGTGTCGGTGCTTTTCAGCAACATTAGGCGATTCGCGGTGTCTTTGCTTCAGGCTTCAGTTTTTTGGCATCCAGTTCACACAGGATCGAGAACACCAACATAACCACAGCTTTCCGAGCTGTACGGATTTTACAGCTGTCAGCATTCTCTCGATATCTTATTTCTTTTAGACATATATTTCCATCTTTGATCTCTCTCTCCCTCTCTCTCTCCCTCTCCCCACTTTGTGGGGAACTGTGTATTTTCTATGCCATTTATTGTTCTTGTTGTTGTTGCCATGCAAAGTGGGGTTTTTTTTTCCTTCTTTTTTCAGTCTTCTTGTATTTCCTAGATTAGTTTATACGTTTTCTTTACGAGGGTAGGATGAAAACAGGCCGATAAGTGCCTATTCCTTTTCCCTCAATAAAAAAAGTTTCGATTTCGATTTCGATTTCTCTCCCCCCCCCCCTCCCCCTCTCTCTCTCTCTTACTCGAGAAGTTATCAATGTAATCAAACAAAGCAGCATGAACATCAGGCGCCAAATAAAATCTAAAAAAAAGAAAAAAGAAAAAAAAGAAGACTTTCTCTACCACAATGGCCACAGGCACCGAAGGACCGTTGTCAACCTGTATTTGTATAAGACACTGACTGAAAATATGCACTCTGAAAATCAAACCCGCACATCCTTGCGGGATCATTATCAGTGTGTGATGGTTTATTGCCTATAGTATATCGCTTTTTTTTTTTAACACGCTCTGTCTCCTCGCTCCCTTCCTCCTCCATCCTCTCTCTCTCTTATATATATATATATATATATATTTACACACACACACACACACACACACACACACACACACACACACACACACACACACACACACACACACACATTTCTGGACCTTGCGATTGGAATGAACTTCCTTTTTCGCTTCGTCAAGTCTCCACACTCAGCTCTTTCAAGTCTGGCCTTAAAACCCACCTCTTCCCAAAATAGCCTCCCTTGCCTGCCCTTCCTTGTCTTTAGTTTCTGCAGTATTAGAGTTATGCATGCGTGTGAATGACTGGTGCGAAAGCGCTTTGATTTGTCTCTGCACAAGATCCAGCGCTATATAAATACCATTATTATTATTATTATGATATATATATATATATATATATATATATATAGAGAGAGAGAGAGAGAGAGAGAGAGAGAGAGGGGAGATAAATAGATAGATAAATATAGATATATATCTATATCGTTTGGCACATTATTGAACTCATCTATTTGTCTATCGTTTCATAAGTGTGAAAAACAGGAAATATACAGGCCTAAAGCACAAGATGTAACCACCTGTTGATTTTTATCGTTTCATTAGTCCGTGAAGAACAGGAGATACCCAGGTCCAAAGCACATTATTTAACCACCTTTTATTCATCGTTTCATTAGTCCGTGAAGAACAGTGGATACCCAGGTCCAAAGCACGTTATTTAACCACCTATTATTCATCGTTTCATTAGTCCGTGAAGAACAGGAGATACCCAGGTCCAAAGCACGTTATTTAACCACCTATTATTCATCGTTTCATTAGGCCGTGAAGAACAGGAGATACCCAGGTCCAAAGCATATTAACCATCTATTATTCATCGTTTCATTAGTCCGTGAAGAACAGTGGATACCCAGGTCCAAAGCACGTTATTTAACCATCTATTATTCATCGTTTCATTAGTCCGTGAAGAACAGGAGATACCCAGGTCCAAAGCATATTAACCATCTATTATTCATCGTTTCATTAGTCCGTGAAGAACAGTGGATACCCAGGTCCAAAGCACGTTATTTAACCATCTATTATTCATCGTTTCATTAGTCCGTGAAGAACAGTGGATACCCAGGTCCAAAGCATATTATTTAACCACCTTTTATTCATCGTTTCATTAGTCCGTGAAGAACAGTGGATACCCAGGTCCAAAGCAGGTTATTTAACCACCTATTATTAATCGTTTCATTAGTCCGTGAAGAACAGGAGATACCCAGGTCCAAAGCACATTATTTAACCACCTATTATTCATCGTTTCATTAGTCCGTGAAGAACAGGAGATACCCAGGTCCAAAGCACGTTATTTAACCATCTATTATTCATCGTTTCATTAGTCCGTGAAGAACAGGAGATACCCAGGTCCAAAGCACATTATTTAACCACCTATTATTCATCGTTTCATTAGTCCGTGAAGAACAGTGGATACCCAGGTCCAAAGCACATTATTTAACCACCTTTTATTCATCGTTTCATTAGACCACTTGAAAGGCGGTGTAAAAAAAAACACACAAAAAAACCAGTTCATCGTCCATTGCGTACGACTGACAGTCAGTTGTGTTCTGCTATGGCCTTCAGAACAACAGAGCAGACAAATGCTGTCCCAACTGTCTGGTCTAGATTTTGACTTTAGTGGACAGTGTCTTGTCCAAGTTACATCCCCACTCTCTTGGCCAAAAGGGCTTTAGGGAAGTAGGCGTTGGTATGGTCCCCCAAAGGGCAACTAGCCCCCTAGACTGCAGCACGAAGAGCCAGCGTAATCTTGCCT
>NC_134884.1:38964003-38976503 GCF_041734735.1 Babylonia areolata | reverse complement strand
TAACACTTTGACTGCTGTACCTTGGTGGAGTCATTTCATGACAATTTATTTATAATTGTCCCTTATATACCGACCTTAGGTAGAAATTTATAGAAAATGTGTATATTATTCCTTTTCACAGGCTTATTTGATGGTAGGAACGAAAATATCAGTCGTGTTGTTTCGAAGTTTATTTTCTTTGCTATGAAAGGAAGACAGCGTTTCCTCGAAGGCCAGAGAACTTAATTGTTTTTTTGTTTTTTTTTTGTATTCACCAAAGGTTAATAAGGTTATTTCTGAGGTAACATAAAAAAAATGATAAGAGTATATGGGACTCAACCCTGACTACAGATTAAAGTGATACTGTCTGCTAGTTATCTGCCCATGTTTACCTTATACACAGAATTGATTCATATTGTGTATTGGTATAATATCTTTAGTTAATTGCTTATTAACCCCCCACCCCCCCACCCCCCAACTCCCAATATATGCATATTATAATAATGGTATTTATATAGCGCTGAATCTTGTGCAGAGACAAATCAAAGCGCTTTCGCACCAGTCATTCACACGCATGCATAACTCTAAAACTGTAGAAACTAAAGACAAGGGAGAGGCAGGGAAGGGAGGCTATTTTGTGAAGAGGTGGGATTTAAGGCCAGACTTGAAAGAGCTGAGCGCGGAGACTTGACGAAGCGAAAGAGGAAGTTCATTTCAATTGCAAGGTCCAGAGACAGAGAAAGAACGGCCGCGCGGCCAACAGTGGAGTGTTTGAATCTGGGAATGCGTAAACAGAGTGGATCCGAAGCCGATCGTAGTGAGCGAGATGGAGTGTAGAGGTGAAGGCAGCCGCAGAGATAGGAAGGGGCAGTTTTGTGTCATGGGGGGGACATCAATGACGCTCTGTGACCCCTAACCTCTGTTTGTCAGTAGACTACAAGTCAATGCCCCTTCACGATGCAGATCAGTATCAGTATCAGTATCAGTAGCTCAAGGAGGCGTCACTGCGTTCGGACAAATCCATATACGCTACACCACATCTGCCAAGCAGATGCCTGACCAGCAGCGTAACCCAACGCGCTTAGTCAGGCCTTGAGAAAAAAAAAAATATATAGATAAGCTTACATAAATAAATAAATAATAATAATGATATAAAAAAGGTAGTAGTAATGAAAATAATATAAAAATAAAAAAAAAATAAAAAAAAAAATAAATAAATAAATAAGACAACAATGATGATAAATAAGCAAATAATGCAGAGATGCAGAGAAAGCGGCTATTGTGCATAAAGTCAGCCTGAGTGTCATGCAAATTCATACTAAACGACCATTTTACGCTGATGGGGGGTGGGGGTGGGGGGGCATGTTGGTTTGTAATGGACGTCCTGTGCCCCCTTACCTCTGTTCAATACGTAGACCTCAACAATTTAAGTCAATGCCCCTCACGAAGCAAGAGAAAGCGGCCATTGTGTATGAAGCCAGGCAGACGTTGAGCGCGTGCCAAGAATATGGCCTGTGTAGAGTTGTGCTGTATGCGTAGTTAGATCATGGTGTGTGGATGGAGGGCGTGCGGGAGTAGGGGCTTTGGCGCAGGAGAGGGGGTGGTGGATGGAAGGGCTGTTACCTCTTTCCAGAGAAAAAATACTCTCTCTCTCTCTCTCTCTCTCTCTCTGTCTCTCTCTCTCTCTCTCTCTCTCTCACACACACACTCTCTCTCTCTGTCTCTTTCTCTCTCTCTCTCTCTCACACACACACACATACACACACACACGCACGCGTGCTTGCACACACACGCACGCGCGCTTGCACACACACGCACGCGCGCTTGCACACAAACACACGCACGCACACACACACACACACACACACACACACACACACACACACACACACCAAAGACACATGGATACACATGCACGCGCACATACATACACACACCGAAAAAATCAATTCATTTTTAGAAACGTTTAAGTAATTCCATATGAACGGACCTCAATAAATGAATGTTACAAGGGTGTCAAAAAACTCATCCAACAGTTCGCAAACTCTTTTTTTTTTTTAATCTGTTTTTTTCTTTTCTTTCTGTCCTTCTTTCCCTCCCCCCTCCTTCTCTCTCTCTCTCTCTCTCTCTCTCTCTCTCTCTCTCTCTCTCTCTGTCTCTCTCTGTGTCTCTCTTGTAACCAACATACAACATACCACATACCACGTGCACGGAAAAGTCTGTAATAAACAACAACAACAAACAAACAAACAAACAAACAAAAAATCATTCCACATCTGTTTACCTAACCAGCTAGTGCGTGACAGAGTGATAGACAATTCCGCAGTATTTATCGGCGGCAACTTCAGAAGAACAGATATGATGACGACGATGTGTCAGAAGACACTGAGCAAGCAGCAGATTCGTCCTTGAGCTTCCAGTCGCCCGCACCAAAGCCATAGTGTGGCTGCTGTGTGTGAGAGATGGCATCACTTATTAAAGGTCATGGAAAGCGGGTTAGCCAAGAAAGAAAGAAAGAAAGAAAGGAGGAAAGAAAGAAAAGGAGACAACGAAAGAACATGGGAGGACGTGAGTAAGGAAGGGTGGAAGAACATAGAGACAGAGAGGTAGAGAACGAAAAAAAACTCGCCCACCAACAACACCTAAACACCTGCCCACAAGCCTGAAATATCCCCGCACCAACAAACCATCCACCAAAACGATCCACACACAAAGCTAAACACCCACATACCAACCCCCCCCCCCCCCCCCCCCCCCCCACACACACACACCTACGCGCGCGCGCGCTCTCACCAAAAACATAACAACAACACACCCACTCAAAAGCCAACACACCGACCCACCAATACACCCACCCACACACAAACAAAAGAACCTACCAACACACAATCCACCAACACACACACCCACAGCCTAAACACCCACAAACGAACACACGCCTACCAACACAAACACCCACCCACCTACATAAACACACACTCACCAAAATAAGTTCCCACCCATCAACACACCCAGCCACCGAGACACACACACACACACACACACACACACACACACACCAATCTAAACACTCACCCACCCATCTAAACATCCACCCTCCGGCCTGAACATCTGTCCACTGACATAAACACATGCCCACTAACATAAACATCAACCCACCCACCCACCAACATAAACACCCACCCACAAACCTAAACACCCACCCACTAACATAAACATAAGCCCACCCACCCACCTACATAAACACCCAGCCACCAACCTAACCACCCACCCACTAACATAAACACCCACCCACTAGCATAAACGTACACCATCCCAACCCACCAACATAAATAACCTTCAAACAACCCTCCTCCCACCAACATAAACACCCACCCGCCAACATAAACACCCACCCGCCAACATAAACACCCATCAACCAATCAGAACACCCACCCACAAACATAAACACCCACTCACCAACATAAACACCCACCTGCCAACATAAACACCCACCCACCACAAACATAAACTCCCACTCGCCAACATAAACACCCACCCACAAACATAAACACCCACTCACCAACATAAACACCCATTAACCAATCAAAACACCCACCCACAAACATAAACACCCACTCACCAACATAAACACCCATCCACTAACATAAACACCCACCCACATAAACACCCACCCACCAATCACAACACCCATCCACCAACATAAACACCCACCCACCAACATAAACACCCACCCGCCAATCAAAATACCCACCCACCAACATAAACACCCCTCCACCAACATAAACACCCACTCACCAACATAAACACCCACCCACCAACATAAACACCCATCCACCAATCAAAACACCCACCCGCCAACATAAACACCCATCCACCAACATAAACACCCACCTGCCAACATAAACACCCACCCACCAACATAAACACCCACCAGCCAACATAAACACCCACCCACCAACATAAACACCCATCCACCAACATAAACACCCATTCACCAACATAAACACCCATCCACCAATCAAAACACCCACCCACCAACATAAACACCCACCCGCCAACATAAACACCCATCCACCAACATAAACACCCACCTGCCAACATAAACACCCACCCACCAACATAAACACCCACCTGCCAACATAAACACCCACCCACAAACATAAACACCCATCCACCAACATAAACACCCATCCACCAATCAAAACACCCACCCACCAACATAAACACCCCCTCCACAGCCATAAACACCCACCCACCCACCAATCACAACACCCATCCACCAACATAAACACCCACCCGCCAACATAAACACCCACCCACCAACATAAACACCCATCCACCAACATAAACACCCATCCACCAACATAAACACCCACCCACCAACATAAACACCCACCCACCCACATAAACACCCACCCACCAATCAAAACACCCACCCGCCAACATAAACACCCATCCACCAACATAAACACCCACCTGCCAACATAAACACCCCTCCACCAACATAAACACCCACTCACCAACATAAACACCCACCCACCAACATAAACACCCATCCACCAACAAAAACACCCACCCACTAACATAAACACCCACCCACAAACATAAACTCCCACTCGCCAACATAAACACCCATCCACCAATCAAAACACCCACCCACCAACATAAACACCCCCTCCACAGCCATAAACACCCATTCACCAACATAAACACCCATCCACCAATCAAAACACCCACCCACCAACATAAATACCCATCCACCAATCAAAACGCCCACCCACCAACATAAACACCCCCTCCACAGCCATAAACACCCATTCACCAACATAAACACCCATCCACCAATCAAAACACCCACCCACCAACATAAACACCCACCCGCCAACATAAACACCCATCCACCAACATAAACACCCACCTGCCAACATAAACACCCACCCACCAACATAAACACCCACCTGCCAACATAAACACCCACCCACAAACATAAACACCCATCCACCAACATAAACACCCATCCACCAATCAAAACACCCACCCACCAACATAAACACCCCCTCCACAGCCATAAACACCCATTCACCAACATAAACACCCATCCACCAATCAAAACACCCACCCACCAACATAAATACCCATCCACCAATCAAAACGCCCACCCACCAACATAAACACCCCCTCCACAGCCATAAACACCCATTCACCAACATAAACACCCATCCACCAATCAAAACACCCACCCACCAACATAAACACCCACCCGCCAACATAAACACCCATCCACCAACATAAACACCCACCTGCCAACATAAACACCCACCCACCAACATAAACACCCACCTGCCAACATAAACACCCACCCACAAACATAAACACCCATCCACCAACATAAACACCCATCCACCAATCAAAACACCCACCCACCAACATAAACACCCCCTCCACAGCCATAAACACCCATTCACCAACATAAACACCCATCCACCAATCAAAACACCCACCCACCAACATAAACACCCATCCACCAACATAAACACCCACCCGCCAATCAAAACACCCACCCACCAACATAAACACCCACCCACAAGCATAAACACCCACTCACCAACATAAACACCCATCCACCAACATAAACACCCACCCACCAACATAAACACCCCTACACAAACATAAACACCCACTCACCAACATAAACACCCACCCACCAACATAAACACCCACCCACCAACATAAACACCCACCCACCAACATAAACTCCCACTCGCCAACATAAACACCCACTCACCAACATAAACACCCATCCACCAACATAAACACCCATTCACCAACATAAACACCCACCCACCAACATAAACACCCACCCGCCAACATAAACACCCATCCACCAACATAAACACCCACCTGCCAACATAAACACCCACCCACCAACATAAACACCCACCTGCCAACATAAACACCCACCCACCAACATAAACACCCACTCACCAACATAAACACCCCTCCACCAATATAAACACCCACCCACTAACATAAACACCCACCCACAAACATAAACACCCACCCACAAACATAAACACCCACCCACCAACATAAACACCCACCCACCAACATAAACACCCATCCACCAACAAAAACACCCACTCACCAACATAAACACCCATCCACCAACATAAACACCCACCCGCCAATCAAAACACCCACCCACCAACATAAACACCCACTCACCAACATAAACACCCACCCACCAACATAAACACCCACTCACCAACATAAGCACCCATCCACCAATCAAAACACCCACCCACCAACATAAACACCCCCTCCACAGCCATAAACACCCATTCACCAACATAAACACCCATCCACCAATCAAAACACCCACCCACCAACATAAACACCCATCCACCAACATAAACACCCACCCGCCAATCAAAACACCCACCCACCAACATAAACACCCACCCACCAACATAAACACCCACCCACCAACATAAACACCCCTACACAAACATAAACACCCACTCACCAACATAAACACCCACCCACCAACATAAACACCCACCCACCAACATAAACACCCACTCGCCAACATAAACACCCATTCACCAACATAAACACCCATCCACCAACATAAACACCCACCCACCAACATAAATACCCACCCGCCAACATAAACACCCACCCACCATCATAAACACCCACCCACCAATCAAAACACCTACCCACCAACATAAACACCCATCCGCAAAAAACAACAAAAAAACAACACCCACCCACTAACCTAAACACACAGCTACCAACCTAAACATACAGACACCAACACACACACACACACACACACATACACACGCACGCGCGCCAACTTTTGAACGGCCACTCACCCAGTTACCTCAGACTCAGAGTGGTGGTGGTGGTGGTGGTGGTGGTAGTGGTGTTTGTCTTTCATCATCAAACCGCGTGGAGACATCGAACCCCAACCACTGCGATACCCTGCAGCTGGAGGCGAAAGAAGATGCCAGATGAATGCTATCCCTTCCACAGCCACTGCACCTCCTCCTACTACTTGCAGACAAGAAAAGTTCTGGAATAAATCTCTCTCTCTCTCTCTCTCTCTCTCTCTCTCTCTCTCTCTCCCTCTCTCTCTCTCTCTCTGTGTGGAGGAGGGGTGGGGTAGGTGAAATCTGTGTGTGTGTGTGTGTGTGTGTGTGTGTGTGTGCGCGCGGGGTGGGGGGGGGGCGTGTGTGAACGTATTTATGCGCGCGCGCGTGTATGTGTGTGTGTGTGTGTATGTGTGTGTGTGTGTGTGTGTGTGTGTGTGTGTGTGTGTGTGTGTGTGCGTATGCTTGTGTTTGTGTGTTGTTGTGTTGTTGTTTTTCCAATCCCCCCACGCCACTCTCTCTCCCTCACTATCTTTACCCTCTCTCTCTCTCTCTTTTCCTCTCACTATCATTTTCTCTCCCTCTCCACTCTCTCAATCTCTCTCCCCCACCCCCTGTCTCTCTGCTTCTATCTGTCGCTCTCTCTCTTTCTTCCTTTCGCACATGCACATTCTCTCACTTCATTTCTATTTCTCTCCCTCTTTCTCCCTGTCTCTCTGTCTCTCTCATCCTCTCACACATTCTCTCGCTATCACTTCCTTTCTCTCCCCCCCCCTTCTCTCTCTCTCTCCCCTCATCTGTCTGTCTCGATCTGTCTCCCTCTCTTCCTCTCATACATTATCTCACTTCCTCTCTTTCTCTGTCTCTCTGTCTATCTATCCGTCTGTCTCTCTCTCTCTCTGTGTCTCCATACCCCTCTCTTTCTCTTTCACTATCACTCCGTCTGTCTCACTCTCTCTCGCACACTCTGGTTATATGTGATCTGTCTGTCTGTCTGTCTGTCTGTCTGTCTGTCTGTCTCTCTCTCTCTCTCTCTCTGGCTGAGTGATCACCATATTGTGTACTTTTGACCTCTTTCTAGGGGCCGGAGGCCTGGAGATTAAAGTTTTGTTCTTGTTCTTGTTCTTGTTCTCTCTCTCTCTCACTCAACCCATGTTAACATAATGGTGTGGAAATATGGGGTCTGACCACAGAACTTAGATCCAGTCGAGAAAATCCATCTATCAGCTTTGAATCAATTCGTAAACTATATAATCAGAAGTCTAAACACTGTGTCTTTATGGTGAAACATTGAGATACTCGTTGCACATCAACTGTTTTGTAAAATGCGTCAGATTCTGGTTACGTGTAATCAGTATGCCACATCAAGCGCTTGGCTTTTAGAGCATATCAGATATTGTATTACCTACATAAACAGAATCTGCTTACTTTGGCGTCCTCTGTCTGCTACGTTTTGCATGTGTATGGCCCGGTCTGACCACGTTTGAGCAAACCAAGGAGTTGGTGATGAGAGTGAGTTTCTCAAACTATTCAAAGACAGAATAATGTCTTCATATATAATCGATTGGGAAAAAAAAATCAAGGTTCTTCCGAAGAACATTTCTCATTTTATTCCACATTCAATTAAAAAAAGAAAAAAAAAGAGAATCGCTGTACTTACCATCCTGTTTTGTCCAAACTCAAGTCATGTGAGATGAAGAAATCTACTGGTCAGATTGCAAGTTCAGCGTATCTGCTTTTTGATGACCCATAGATTCCGTTACTGCAAAACAATCGTGGACTTCTCCTGCCCCTTTCTGCAGCGATGAAGTGGAAACTGAATGGCATTTTCGTTCTCGACGTGTCCTACGCAGGCAGAATTACGCGAGCAATACATTCCTAAAACAGTACCGTTAGTTCTCTACCCAGCAGTTGCGCTGAATCGCCGACGAAAGCTACGCAAGTGAGTAGCCTTATTTGACCGACAGATCGGTTTAACTTGGTAGTTATTAAGTACCATTAACAGTCCATCAAGTTGTCAGATTTCTTAATATCTTCTTACTTCTAACCACAGGCCCACATTACTGTGTTTAGTTTCTTACATTTATAAGGCATTCTGAATCCGGAACACAGACTAACCAATACGACTGTAACTCTACATTGTAAGAAATTATGGAAAGTGACAATGGTCATCTTGCTGATATTAGTTCTGAAAAGAAAAATCCTTTCCTTTTCAGCTTTTTCTTCATTCCTGCCTGCCTATTCAATGTTACATGTATTATGCATGTATACTAATTAATGTTATTGTGCGAGTGCTCATCCATGGAAATGCGTCTCTGGCCTCATCAGTAAACCATTCAGACTGAGACTCGGATTTTTTTCTTTCTGTCTGTCTATATATCTATCCCCCCTCTCTCTCTCCTCTTTCTCTCTCTTTGTGTGTGTGTGTGTGTGTGTGTGTGTGTGTGTGTGTGTGTGTGTGTGTGTGTGTTTATGCCTGTCTGTCTGTCCCTCTCTCTCTCTCTCTTTATCTATCTATCTGTCTATCTATCTATCGGTCTGTCTGTCTGTCCCCCTCTATCTCTCTTTATCTATCTATCTATCTGTCTGTCTGTCTGTCTCTCGCTTGCTCTCTTTATGTATGTATGTATCTATGTGTCTATCTCTCTCTGTCTGTCTCTCTCTCTCTGTCTCTCTCTCTTCCTCTCCATCTATTGCAGAGAAAAAGAAAAGAATATAAACAAGCTATTTTGGATAGGCTGATTTTATCTGTTAATGACCAAAGAGATATCTGGCGAAACATGCGCAACATTTGAAACAAAAAGCTTTATCAGTCGAATAATATTAACGTCCATGATTGGTTTGTCCACTTTAAGAATGTTCTTGAAAACGAATCTTGCGAATGTGAAACTTCCTGTTTAAATAATGATACAACCGATGACAATGATAACGACAATGAAGATGAAGATAACTATATTTTGAATAGACCTATTTCAAAAGAAGTGTTAATTTCAATTAAGAAATTAAAATGTGGTAAGGCAGCAGGTCCTGAAGGCATAAGTGGCAAATTGTTTGTTAATGCAAAAGATGATGTAATTGACTTTCTTGTTAGATATTTCAACAAATTATTTGACGCAGGCAAATATCCTGAAAACTGGAAAGAATCTATCATTCTTCCTTTGTTTAAGAAAGGTAACATAAACGATCCTGATAATTATAGAGGTATTTCCTTGTCAGACATTAGTAGTAAATTGTTTAGCTCTGTCATAAACGCAAGACTGCAAGAATGGGTAAATATGAACAACATCACAGGGGAATATCAGGCTGGCTTTAAAAAGAATTATTCGTCAGTTGATCACATGTTCACCTGACTTCCATTCATTCAAAAACAGTTTGCTTTTGATAGAAAATTATACGAAGCATTCATTGATTTTGAAAAGGCATTTGACTCCATGTCAAGAAAACTCCTGTGGCCTGTTTTATTTTTTTTTTAAATGGTATCAAAGGTAAACTATTTTGATGTGTTAAAAGTATGTATGACACTGTGAAAGCAAAAGTTCGATGCAGCACCCAGTTTACTGGATAAATTAGTTGTACGAATGGTGCAAAACAGGGAGATGTCTGTAGTCCCATTCTCTTTTCATTATTTATAAATGATCTTGCTTTAGAGATAATTGATAATGGCGACATGGTGCAAATTTTAGTCTAGAGATGATTGAATTGTTTATTCTTTTGTTTGCAGATGATATAATTTTGTTATCAGAAACTGTGACTGGCTTCCAGACGCAGTTAAATAACCTTTGTAATGCTGCAACCCAGTTACAGTTAAAAGTTAACATGGATAACAGTAGTATTATAGTGTTTAGAAAAGGAGGATTTCTAGCTGTTTCGGAGAAATGGTTCTATGATTAATCTGACATGTCTGTTGTTAATTCTTACCGATATTTGGGGATATTGTTTTCTACGAAATTAAGTTTTAGTCATCCGTGTAATTATTTAGCAAGTAGAGGAAAACGGGCTGCATTCAGCATTTTGTGTAAATTGTACAAATTTAACAATAACTCAATGAAATTACTTTTAAAGCTGTTTGATGCGCAGATCCAACCTATACTAATGTATGGCGCAGAAATATGGGGTCTGGAAAATGCCGCATCAGTAGTTGAGAGTGTTCGATCACTTGTTTGTATTAAAAAAAAAAGTATCGCGGTGTGAGTGCGAGAACACCAAATGATTTAGTTTATGGTGATCTAAATAGATTCGCCTTGACTGTGAATTCTTCTGTTTGTTGCATTAGATACTGGTTAAAGTTGACAAGAATGGACGAACAGAGATTACCTTTTAAGGCATATAGAATGTTGTTGAGTTTAGTAAACAAAGGAAAAAAAAACAATTGCGTTTCAAAGGTTCGTGATACATTGTATACTTATAGTTTTATGTATGTATGGGAGAACCAATGTGTGGGCTGTATAAGTTCTTTTTTTTTTCTTTTTTTTTTGGAAAATATTGAAACAAAGACATGTCGACTGTAGGTGGCGGAGCTGTGTTAACAACAGTGATAGGTTTTTGGAATACAGAAAATTTAAGTCATCTCACGAGTTAGAGCCTTACTTGATGATGGATTCAAATAGATGTATAAGATATGCTCTCACAAGATTTCGTTTTGGTATTTCTGCCTTAGCTGTGCATCGTTTTCTTTATAAGAAATGTACTGTGAATACAGTGAAATGTCCAGTGTGCATGAACGCAACTGATGATGAAGTCCATTTCGTATTTGGTTGTCCTGCTTTTGAGGACTTATGACACCAGTTCGTACATCCTAAATATTATAGAAATCCTTCTGATTTTCGACTTATTATTCTCTTGGCTTCTAGAAATCAACACACAGTTCGAAATCGTGCTATTTACATATACAAACCATCTGAAATAAAAGAAATTGCTTTATCTTAAATACATACATGTATGTTTGTGTGTGCATGCGTATGCATTTGTACCTATGGTTGTGAGTATTTGCATATTGGTTCCTGCATACAAGTACGTGAGTTAAGGTGTATACTTATATGTATGTGTGCATATATACAGTGTGTGTGTGTGTGTGTGTGTGTGTGTGTGTGTGTGTGTGTGTGTGTGTGTGTGTGTTTACGTATGTGGTTTGGTTTTGTTCTTTGCAATTTCCTCATAACGTGAGTGTGTGTGCATATGGGAGATAATATTTGCATACATTTATATTTTGCGATTTCTTTTTGTTGCAAAATATGGTGTACTTATCACAGTTAACAACCCTTTCAAATTGGGGCTTTGGGCCTTACTGAATCAAAATTCTGATCCTCTCGTTCTCTTCCTCTCCCGCCTACCCCCCCACACCCTCCCCGTACCCCCAACCCCCTCCCAACCCCCTAACCCCCCACATACACCTCTATGGGGGTGGTCTGAGCAGTGTGGGTGATCGCACCCTTCTGAATCAATTTCCTTGCCATGTGTCACTTCCCTGTAGGCGCTGGTGGTTGGAACTGCTGCTGCTGCTGATGGTGTTGTTGTTGTTGTTGTTGTTGTTGCCTGTATCGCCACAAAGGTCAGAAAGGGAGGCGCGCAGCACCATGCTATTATTATACCTTTCCCTGCTGCAGCTTATGTATGTCCTCCTCCATTCTGTATTCTTTTGGT
>NC_134884.1:38946503-38949003 GCF_041734735.1 Babylonia areolata | reverse complement strand
GTGTGCGTGTGTGTGTGTGCTGGCGTGCCTGTGTGTGTGTTTGCTTATAATTTTTTCTTATTCATGGAAAAAACGAACAGACCAATCGATCAATCAATCATTCAATCTAATGAAACGAATAAGTAACAAAACAAAAAACAAAACAAAAAAACACACCAAAAAAACAGATCGATCTTTTTTTTTCAATTCATATATTTGAAAGGGAATTCATCGAATACCATCAAGGTACAGTCACAACTGGCAGTTTCTTGAACCAAAAAAAGAAAAAAAAGAGGATGATATACACACAGCAGAAGAATATCAATCACCAGAAAAGAACATCACGAAATCAGTTACACGTTTTAAAAACGAAAGGAATATATACAACAGCGTGCAATCCACGTTGGTCAGAAAAGAAAATTATTATACTGTTTTGCACAAGAGCGCAGACACGCCCGAAACGTGCACAAAACACACACACACACACACACACACACACACACACACACACACACATATGCGTGCACACATACGCACGCACGCACTCACACACGCATGTGTACGTACACAAGCACACCCACCCACATACATGCACAGGTACACACACACACGCACAAACGCGCGCGCACGCACATATATGCATGCACGCACGCAGACACACACACACACACACACACACACACACACACACACACACACACACACACACACACACAGAGAGAGAGAAACTAAAAGAAAAGAAACAACAATGACACAAAAAATATATATAAATAAATAAAATATCAATATTAAACAAAAATTTTAAATACTGACATATTTACAAACATCAACCAACCATTACAGAAGCAATATACCGGGACAAACCAGCACAACTGTGATCAAAATATACATCTTCACCAGTTCATATGGATGAGATCGTATCACAGATTTGTTGTTTGTTCTTTTCTTCTTCTTTTTTTTTTAACCCTCTTGCTTTCACATCCAAACACTACGAAAAGTTTCTTCGTGAACTATGTGAATACAAGAGGGTTAATGTCATCAACTGTAAGTGGCACTGCGATTGTTTATAAAAAATCAAAAAAAAATCAACATGTCTGTAAAAAATGTGTCCTCTGAGTAAAGAGTTGACTGAATACTTGTCATTAAAGACATCAAACAATTTGTGCGAGCATCACCAGTGTAAGGGATATTCTAGCTAATGGTTTACTTTTTTTTTTTTTACTTGCAGCAAGAATAGACATAAACAGACCCACTGGTGAAAATGATCACGTTCCCAGCTATGTGTGTCTGTCCGTTTGTCTCTCATCTTCTTTTTTCTTTTTCTTTTCTTTTTTTATTAAATATTTTCCCTTGATTGTTTGAAGCAGACAAGAATTGAACTCTCTGTGTGTGTGTGTGTGTGTGTGTGTGTGTGTGTGTGTGTGTGTGTGTGTGTGTGTGTGTGTGTGTGTGTGTGTGTGTTGTGCGTGTGTGTGTGTGTGTGTGTGTTTCTGTAAGCGAGTGTGATTGTGTGTGTGTGTGTAAGTATGGAAAAGTGAGTAAGTGCATGTGAATGTGTGTGAACATGTATGTGCGTGAGTATGTGTGTGTATATATGTTTTTGTTTTTTTTGTATCTGCACGCCTTCCGCTGTATCATAAATCTACAAGTATAACATTCTAAATCTGCGTACTGTATAGGTTGCCTCCGATTCTGTATCTGAACTGACAAATTGAATCAGCTAATATATCCTGAGGATTCATGGCAAAAAACAAAAAAAGAGGATAACAACAACAGCGACAACAACGACAAAGAAACAAAGCAAAAAGTCCAGTCTCAAAAATCGAAAGTAAAATAATTCACAGCATACAGATTATAGGTAACAAGAGTTGTGATCGTTTATCTGTAACTAGTCCTTCATCGATGAAGCGAAGTCATGGTCCTTCGAAGACTCTACATCATCACCATCATCACCATAATCACCATCATCGTCATCATAACCATCATCGTCATCATCACCATCATCGTCATTACCATCATCATCATCATCATAACCATCATCGTCATCATAACCATCATCATCATCATTACCATCACCATCATCATCATCATCATCATCATCATTATCATAACCATCATCATCATCATTATCATAACCATCATCATCATAACCATCATCATCATTATCATAACCATCATCATCATAACCATCACCATCATCATCGACGTCATCACCATCACCATCATCATCATCAGTCCCTCAACTCGGGAGTTGTCAGAGCGGAGATAAGGGCTGAAAAGGCAGACGACCTCCTCGATGCTGCTCAGTAGGCAGCTGTCGAGAGAAGTTCCGAGAAAGGTCATCCCCGTGCACCACATTAATTAAGTCCTACCCCCTGTCAGCAGTTAGTAGTTCATCATTTCGTACAAGGGATTTTCCCTTCGCTACGCATTTACCGACTCGAAGCCCTGTTGTTTTGTCCTGATTGGGTAATTATCTTCGTTAAGGAAATGACGTCAAGGCATTCTGCATTCTGCTCGG
>NC_134884.1:38939003-38941503 GCF_041734735.1 Babylonia areolata | reverse complement strand
AAACAAAACAACAACAACAACAAAAATCAATGCCCAAACTGCATGGTGAATCTTTTGTTCAGTACTATGACACGGGTTTTCATGAAGTTGATTCACGACCCCTTTTCGTTCTGTGAGAAGATTGTTAAGCCTTCTAGAATAAGCTGGAACCAGTTCTGCTTCATTATGTGTTGTTCACAGCAGAAGAAAGTTCCTTTGGTGTCAGTTTTTTCTAACCACACAAAAAGTTTGCCCTGTACACTTCCCATTCCCAGAGCACAGATTGTCCACAACATTTCCCATTCTGAACGCAGAAAAACATAATCCATCCAAAACATTTTCCATCCCAAAATGCAGGGTAAAGTTGCATTATCCATAACATTTCCTGTTCCCAACACACAATGCGCTCTGTTGTCCATGACACGTCCAGTTTGGTCCACTCGGCAAACTGTTCAAAGTTTTTACTCTGTGGCTGGCGAGATAAACCAGTATGAAAAAAAAATGAAAAAAACCCAAAAAAACCCACACACAAAACAACCTCGTTCTATTTCATCAGTTCGGGTTCAACAAACTGTTTAACTCATCCTCAAATTTATCAGACGAATTGAGAAGAGCTTATTTCCATTACTTTGTCCATCACAGCTGGACATTGCATTCCAGCAAAGGAGCACAGACTAGTGCCGAGAAACAGCTGCACTCACCCTGTGAGAAGCGAGACCAGGTTTGCCAAAAGCGCATACTGTTCGAAATCGTCCAACCGTGGTGTGGACAGTTCGACAAACAGAGTCTTTCTGTCTATGGAAAGGCAAGGTCGACCAAAACGCCCGACACAACGGATTCTCCGTACATTTGAAAAGCATAGGCTGACAAAAATGACTCTTTCGACCTGCAGAAATACAGGATGTCCCAGTCAGGTCTCCCTTACCTTTGACACGAATAGGTTGTTGACAAAGAAAAAAAGTCCCGTCTCCCTCCCTGCGGGAAGGACAACATGGAATCTCCCAGCCTGTGGGAATACAAATCAAAGTGTCCCAGACCTGTGATCAGGTTAGACTGACTAACACGTCGACTCTTCCTCTTCTCTCTCCCTGCGGGAAGGACAACATGGAATCTCCCAGCCTGTGGGAATACAAATCAAAGTGTCCCAGACCTGTGATCAGGTTAGACTGGCTAACACGTCGACTCTTCCTCTTTGTGGGAAGCAGGACTGACTGGCAGTGACTGGCTCCAAACTCTTCCTGTCAGAGTGGAGGACCCAGCCAAACAAAAAGACATCACCTCTCAGACTCTCCCAGCCACAGCCGCATTAACGGCTCGGCGTGGGGTGGGGTGGAGTGGGGTGGGAGGTCTCAAAATCGCCAACAACCCCAGTGGGAACTCCACCACCAATAAACAAAGACAGACCTTCCTCCACACTACCAAAAAGAAACCCCAGCCAAGCTCAAAACCCCTCCGAAGTCCGTTTCACGTGAAATCCAAAAACCAATACCCGCAAAACACACGCCCCTTTCATCATTCTTTAATCGGAGTGGCAAACAACCCGGGGCTAGCACTAGCAGCAGCAGAAGAAGCACCAGCAGCGGACGATGGTGGTGGCTGTGGTGCCTCCTTCACTCCGTCCGAATCCCCGTGAGGAGGCAGACTCCAGTACAGCAGAGCGTGCTTCATCCGGAAGTTGGACGGCCTCCGGAAGTAGAACCAGCCTCTGAGGATCTTGCGGAACTCGGCGTTGAGAAGCCCGTAGAGGAAGGGGTTGATGGCGGAGTTGGTGACCAGCACCCAGAAGACCAGGTCCCGGGCCCAGGGCGGCACTGCAGGGGGGTGGTAGGAGCGGAGGAGGGCCAGGACGGTGTGGGGGAGCCAGCACAGGGTGAACACCGTCACCAGCAGGCCCAGCAGACGGGCCGCTTTCTTGTCCTGCCGCACCAGTAGCTCCCTCACCAGATCGTCACTCTGGAGAAAAAAAACACAAAAACAAAATTAAATTAGATGTTTTGTATTTTTTGGGATAGCGGTGATTAAAGCGATGCACACACACACACACACACACACACACACAAGATTGTGAAAGTAAGGTTAAAGGCCCCATAGTCTTCTTGGGACACAGGGACATAAGTATTATAAAAAAAAACAACTATTTACATGGACAAATGAAAGAGTATTCGAATTATTATATCACATTTTGGTTCGTTTTTTTAAAGCGATTTTACTCAGCACGTTGTATTGTATAATAGTCAGTCGTGTCCCATTATGACCATCAGAACAGGCCGAGGAGGAAACTGCTGTCCCGACTGTTTGAGCAATAATTTGTTTAAGGTCGAGAGTGTTTTGCCTAAGTTATATCTTCCTGGGAAACTGATACCCTTGACCGCTCTCGCTGGAGGATGCTGTGCTCTGGTGGCATAAAGACGTTTGAAAACAAGAGTACGCTGGCCATTATGGAGAAGCGTGAGCGAAGGAAGCAGGGCTCAACTTCTGGAGACGTTTTCCCTTGCAACACCTGTGGGAAGTGCTGCGCATC
>NC_134884.1:38926503-38934003 GCF_041734735.1 Babylonia areolata | reverse complement strand
GGAAGTTGTCGTGGACGGTGAGGGAGCGGCGGATCTTGATGCTCTTGCGGCGCGTGATCTTGAAGTAGAGCGAGCAGTTGAGCACCCACAGGGCCACGAGCGGCAGGAGGTAGAGCACCACGGACACGGTGAGAACGAAGGTGAAGTTCATGTCGTAAGGCAGCTCGCAGCGGGGAGGGCCTCCCCCGCCTTCCCAGAGCGACGACGTCGTCCCCACAGATCCTGATCCTGATCCTGACGCCGACCCGACCTCATGCTGATGGAAGTAGTGGTGCTGTTGCTGCTGCTGTTTCTGCTGTTGAATCAGCAGCAGCGTCGTGACCCCTGGCTGAGTTAGCACCACCCCGTCCTCCCGCGTAACGTCACCACCACCCTCCACCACCCTGCCCCCATCTCCCTCCTCCCCCCTGGCCAAGTCACCCATGTTATACTCTGACGCCGACATCCGTGTTGGCCTCGCCGTCGACGACGACAAAAACTGCCAAGGAGACAGCGATGACGACGACGACGACACGCGGTGCAACCCTGACGATGACAACGATGATGACTTCTTCGACTTCTGGGCCTCCGCGAACGCTACGCCTTCGACGCTGCTGCTGCTGCTGCTGCTGCTGCTGCTGGCGTCATGGGTGACGTCACCACCGCCACCGATGACGTAGTCCCAGAAGAGCACGGGCGGCACGTGCAGGGCGAAGGCGACGACCCAGACCACGAGGACGGCGAGGGCAGCGAGGCGCTTGCTCTGGCGCACGCGGTAGGAGAAAGGGTAGTGGATGGACCACCAGCGGTCGGCGGTGATGAGCAGGACGCTGAGCAGGGACACGTACAGCAGGGAGCCTCGCGCCGTCTGGTACACGTGACACGGCGCGCCCTGCAGCGCCCAGCGGCTCTCCACCTGCAACAAACCAGGGGCCGTATTCAAGACAAAATTCTTTTTGCCTTCAGGCAAGCTAACTACCTTTGACATGGTACTGATCCGCGGGTACAGTTTATCTTGAAGGCTCAGTCACTTTCATATTCAAGACACGCGCCACAGGTGCGTGCAGGCAGCTAACCCATCGTCTGGAATTAAAAATCCCGTTGATTTCCTTTCTGTGCATGCTCTCAGTTTTACTTCTCACTGTTCAGAGCACTGTCGAGAGTTTCAGTTTCAGTACCTCAAGGAGGCGCCACTGCGTTCGGACAAATCCATATACGCTACACCACATCTGCCAAGCAGATGCCTGACCAGCAGCGTGACCCAACGCGCTTTGTCAGGCCTTGAGAAGATTGTCGAGAGCGTTAGTAAAAATACGTGCTATCCGCAAAGCACGCCTGTTTTCCCTCGAAAAACAATGCTACGAAGGGATCCGCCATATTTATCTCTGCTTCGTGGGCAGTCACCCTTGGAAGATAGTATGGAGGCTGTACACACACTTTCGTCGAGAGCATTTCGTGGCTTGTAGAGCGATGAAAAAAAAAGGTCATATGACGTCATAGGCAGCCCACCAACGTACGTAACTTTTCTGGGTGTGCACTGCCATTCTTTGGACAACTTTTCGGCAGAGTTCGATCACATCATCAGGCGATTTCCACTACGATATTTTAGCATTTCCGTGACCAAGAAAAACTGGCAATGGAGATACGCATGCGCAGGCGGTTGTCGCTAAAAATAACCGGGGAGTCCCGACTAAATGTTCCCGACGAAAGAGATTTGTTGATATTGCATGTTCACGTCCATTTCATTTATGTGCCCCCTCCCCCCTTTATCAAATTTTACAATTGTTCTTGTTTTTGTTCTTACTCCTCTCTCTCTCTCTCTCTCTCTCTCTCTCTCTCTCTCTCTCTCTCTCTCTCTATTTTTTTTTTAATTTAATTTAATTTTTAATTATTTTTAAAAATTTATTTATTTATTTATTTTTCTCAAGGCCTGACTAAGCGCGTTGGGTCACGCTGCTGGTCTGGCATCTGCTTGGCAGATGTGGTGTAGCGTATGTGGATTTGTCCGAATGCAGTGACGCCTCCCTGAGCTACTGAAACTGAAACTCCCTCTCCCTCTCTCTCTCTCTCTCTCTCTCTCAGTCTTTCTCTCCCTCTCTTTAGTGAGTGAGTGAGTGAGTGGGTGAGTGAGTGAGTGGGTGAGTGAGTGAGTGGGTGAGTGAGTGGGTGAGTGAGAGGAGGTGGGGTGTGGGGGAAATCATCAGTTAGTGAATCGATGATGAAGCCATTGGTCTACCGGTCGGTCTCTCAACGAAATGGCAAAACAATACAAAGAAAAAAAAAACTTTTATGAACGAGGATTGAACACAATAATAATACATATTGTTTTCTTCCACGAAGTGGCAAAGGCAAAAAACAAAGGCAAAAATCCTTATTAACGAGCGTTTTAACATGATAGCAACCCTCATCCACAAAGGAGCACAGTAAAAAGAAAAAAGAAAAGTTATCCCTCCTCAACAGGGACTCGTCCGTATCTGACGAGGCAATTGCACCCCTCTCACAGCTACCAATCAATGACTCGCAAGCTGCTCCTCCCACCAAGGTCGAGACCCAGAAGGCTCTGAAGCTGCCAACGTCAGGAAAAGCACCAGGAGCGGATGGAATCCAGTCTGACATCTATTAGTATGGAGGCGAGGTGCTGACAGACAAGCTGACCGCCCTGTTCCAGTCTATCTTGGAGAGAGGGGAGGTCCCCCAGGATTTCAAGGATGCTTCTATTGTCCACATTTACAAACGGAAGGGAGACAAAACATCCTGCGATAACCACCGTGGAATCTCTCTCCTCTGCATCGTCGGCAAGATCTTCGCCCGCATCATACTGAACAGACTGGTTGACCATGTCTCCAACACAGTCATCACTGAAGCACAGTGCGGCTTCTGCTCAGGCAGGGGAACATGTGACATGGTGTTTGCCGTACGCCAGATGCAAGAGAAGTGCCGTGAGCAGAACAAGGAGCTCCACATGGCCTTTGTAGACCTGACAAAGGCCTTCGACACGGTGAACCGCCATGGTCTGTGGAAGATCCTCCTAAAGTTCGGCTGCCCAGAGAGCCTAATCCATCTGATTGCGTCTTTCAACGATGGCATGCAGGCGAGAGTACAGGAAAATACTGACATGTCGGATCCGTTCCCTGTGGTAAATGGAGTGAAGCAGGGCTGCGTCTTGGCACCCACACTGTTCTCTATTCTCTTTTGAGCTGTTGTGCTGACCACCTTGTTGTACTGCTGTGAAACATGGACGACGTATCGCCGTCACATTCAACAACTTGAGCAGTTTCACCAGAGATGCCTACGAAAGATCCTCGGCATAAAGTGACAAGACAGGGTCTCCAACCTCCAGGTCCTAGAGAGGAGCGGCCTGCCCAGCATCGAAAGCCTGTCTGATCCAGTGCCAGCTACGCTGGACAGGACACGTTGTCCGCATGACAGACAGCAGGATCCCGAAGATGCTTTCGTATGGCCAGCTGAAGGAAGGCCACCGTGAACTTGGAAGACCCTGCAAACGCTTCAAGGATACCTTGAAGACAAACCTCAAAGCCTGTGATATAGACATCGCTTCGTGGGGAAACTGATGCCCTTGACCGCTGTCGCTGGAGGATGCTGTGCTCTAGTGGCATAAAGACGTTTGAAAACAAGAGAACGCTGGCCATTAAGGAGAAGCGTGAGCGAAGGAAGCAGGGCTCAACTTCTGGAGACGTTTTCCCTTGCAACACCTGTGGGATGTGCTGCGCATCCAGAATCTCTTCTCCCATATGAGGACACACACCGACAGATAAGCGACAGATAAAATGTTTGCGTCAAGGCCATTCACCCATGCATCATCCCATCACACACACACACACACACACACACACACACACACACACACACACACACACACACACACACACACACACACACACACATCCGTCAGGGAATTATAAAATACTTGATTACACTGTCAAGTCCAGCTGACATTTTCCATTTCCCGAACGAATGCCGAACGATGAACTGGACATCAGAAAACAAAAGGCTTAGAATCACTGGTCTGGGTGCATAATTTAGTTCTTGTTTCATCACCCATTAAATGATTCTTTCCAGGCCAAAGTAGAACAGGCTTACAACATTGCACAAAGATTCCTTTATTCAGAAACGAAAGTTTTCAGCTAATGAATTTTATATTTTGACTATATGTATACAGACACAAATAATCTTCATCAACAAAAAGAATATGGTCTTTTTTCTCAACATCATCGCATCATCAATAGATCCATCGGACAACCTAGGAACCAACGACAAGCCTTTGGCTCTTGACACCAAACAAACATGGTTTTGCTCAGTTCAGTTCAGTTCAGTTCAGTTCAGTTTTTCAAGGACGCGTCACTGCGTTCGGAACAATCCACATCTGCTGAGCAAATGCTTGACCAGCAGCGTAAGTAACCCAACGTTCTAGGTCAGGCCTTGAGGGAAAAAAAATATATCTAAAACAACGTATACTTTTCATTAATTTCAATAAATATCAATTGATTGATTGATCATAGATAGATGGATAGATGGTTATTTAAGTGAATAATTATTTAATAAATGTGTAACGAAAGAAAAACAGATAGAAGCAACATTGCACGTGGAAAATGATGCAGCAAGCTAACGTGCAGAGAACAGCTCGGATAACGTCCCCTGCAGCGTTAGCAAGAAAAGAACAGGGAAGATTGATTACGTGCAGATGATTTTCCAGAATAATCCATCTTCCACAGAAAGCTGGGCTTGAGAATGGTCTTCATTCATCATTCGCCTTGTTGGCTCAAAATGCGTGTGTGAGTCTCTCTGTTTCTCTGTCTCTATCTCTATCTCTCTCTTTATTTGTGGGTGGATGGTTGTGTGTGTGTATGTGCGTGCGTGCGTGTGTGTGCGTGCGTGAGTGGGTGGGTGGGGACTTGGGGTTTACATATAAATATATGAGTGCCTGTATGTGCGTGCATGTATGTCTCTTTCTGCCAATATGTCTGTCCGTCTCTCCCTCCCTCTTTTTCTGTCTGTCTGTCTGTCTATTTGTGCGTCTGTCTGTCTGTCTGTCTGTCTCTCCACAAATACACACACACACACACACACACACACACACAAACACACACACACACACACACACACACACACACACACACATGTCAGTCTTTCTGTGTGCGTGCGCACGTGCGTGTGTGTCACGTGTGTGCTTATGTCTGTGCCTATGACTCTTGCATTCGTTTGCTCTGTCTCCCCTTCCCTTCTGGTATCACTCTACCCATCATTCGTAAGTTAGTAAATGAATAAGGAAGAAAGGAAGGAAAAGAAGGAAAGGAAGGAAGAAAGTACGGATAAAAGAAAAGAAGGAACACACAGATAATTGCCAACCAACCAACCAACCAACCAACCAACACACCCACTAACTCATCAACGAACTGACCAAATGCCAACCTTCCTACCTACGTACTGGTCTTCCTACCCACTTACCAACCAACCTACCTACCTACCTTCCTACCTGATGACTGACTGACTAACCAACCAACCAACCAATCAACCAACTAACTAACTAAATAATTAACTAACCCTAATCCCTGAGTATAGTAACAAACTAACAAAAATGGAGAAACATGACAAAAACAACACTGTGCTTTCCAGACAAAGCAATTAAAAACACATGAATAACAGGAAGACGCTGAGGCAACAGACAGATGTTAACATGATACTGAGGAGGGCTTCACTTTTTGTTGTTGTCCTCCTCATGCTATCAAATTGTTGTTGTCGTTGTTGTTGTTGTTGTTCTTCTTCTTCTTCGACGTCCCTGTTTTGTTGTCGTTGTTGTTGTTGTTTTTGTTGGTGGCGATGGTGTTGTAATTGTTGTTGTTATTATTGTGTTGTCGTTATTCTTCTTCTTCTTGTCCGTATTATTATTGTTGTTGTTGTTGGACGTGGTGGTGGTGGTGGTGGTGGTGGTCTTCTTCTTCTTCTTGTCCGTTTTGTTGTTGTTGTTGTTGTTGTTGTCGTTGTTGTTGTTGTTGGTGGTGGTGGTGGTCTTCTTCTTCTTCATCATCATCATCTTCTTCTTCTTCATCATCATCTTCTTCTTCTTCATCATCATCATCTTCTTCTTCTTCTTCATCATCATCTTCTTCTTCTTCTTCATCATCATCATCTTCTTCTTCTTCTCTATTTCCTTCTCCTCTTCCTGAACCTCTTCCTCCTCCTCCTCCTCATCATCATCATTATCACCATCTTCTTCTTCTCCTCCCCCTGCCCCTACTATCCTACTCATCCTCCCCTACTCCTCCGCCTCCTCTACTTCCACCTTCTTCCTCCTCGTCCTCCTCTTCTTTTTCTTCTTCTTCTTCTTCCCTTCACCTTGCTCATCCTCCTTCTTCATCTCACTTTTCTTCCTCCTCGAGAAGCTCACACTTCACCACAACAAATCAAATCGGAAATGCCTTTCACAGCAGTATCCATCGCGTGAAACGTCGAAACAAGATGACAACTACAATATTAGTCTTCGGTGGGTGATCCAGCCAATTTATCTTTATGGCTTCTTCAGAATCTCTACCTCAATCAAATAAAAGAAAAAAAAAGAGAAACAAAGAAAAGAAATAAATAAAGAAAAAAAAGATGATGATGTGATTAGTGTATGTAGGTTGGGGGTACGAGGTGGTGGTGGTTCGGGAATGATGTACGGGAAGGAAGTTGGGTTTGTGTGGGGTGGGGGGGGGGAGGCCGGTGGGGATGGGGCGGGGGGGCGAGGGGGGTGGAGGGGGGGAAGGGGGAGCGAGGTTACAAACCTGACGCGTCTATCAGGACGAACACAAAGATAGCGAGACGATGTGTCGGTTTTCGGTGATCGGGGAATTTCATCTTTATGACTTCATTTTTAAGAGACCTCAGTCTCCTCCCGCATAATCAGAAAGCGCCTGTTCTCATGCCTCACACTTGGTCATGAAAACGTCAGCGTTGTCTGTCCTGTCTGACTGTCTGCCTGTCTGTCTGGCTGGCTGGCTGTCGGTCTGTCTGTCTCTGACATGAAACATACCCCAACCATTCACCCGTCCTTGACCTCAAGGTCCTTGACTTTGCAGATGATGATAGAGAAAAAAAATGAATGAAGGGGGGAAAGGAGAAGAAGAAGAAGAAGAAGTAGAAGAGCAGCACTGACGAAAAGAGAACATGAACAAAGACAACAAGATGAAGGAAGAAGAAGATGATGACGACAACATCGACGCCAACAACAACGACGAAACAGAGGAAGAAGAAGAAGGAAATGGAGGAGGAGGACGACGAGGAGGAGGAGAAACACAAGAATAAGGAAAAGGAGGAGGAGGAGGAGGAAGAGAAAGTGAAACAGAAGAAGTAGAGGAAGAGCAGCAGCAGTACTAACAACGACAAGAAAAACAAGAAGAAGAAGAAGAAAAACCGCAACAACAACAACAACAAGACAGCAAAATGATGTAAGAAGAGGAACAAGGCGACAGTGACTTCGACGACGACAATGACGACGACGACGAAGATGGAGAAGAGATTCAG
>NC_134884.1:38914003-38916503 GCF_041734735.1 Babylonia areolata | reverse complement strand
TACGCCCACAGAGATAAGAGCCTCTTTCTTCTCTGGAGACAATTTCGTCCTGTTTCCGAATTTCATGCAGTTATGGATTGGGGAGGGGAAAACCACTCCTTTCATTTATAAAGCATGACGTGCTAGGTGCACAAGAAGAAAATTTGACATTTTTTTTTCTCCCTGTCATATCAATAAATTTGTGGGGGTTGGGTGGGTGCGTGGGGGCTGTCCTCGAGTGCCCTCCACTCAGCTGCCCCATCTTGCACTTGTTATGACAGACCGTGTTGACTCATACTGTCAACACAGGAAGGAATTCCCCGTGACTTTTGCCCATCTGTTTGTCTGCTCTGTCTGTATATCATCTGCTCTTTTCAGCGAAGTATACACAGTAAAGAAGAAGTCTTCGTTACATGTACAGAATATGTTGAAAATTATGTATGGTTTTTGTTTCAGAATACGCATATCAAACATAGAGAATACTTTACTTTCAGTTTAAAGACAAAAATACGTAGTTGACTTTAGAAAGGCATTTCACTCACTAGCATGCAGTCTACAATTATTTACCAGATCGTTTTAATAACATGGATCTAGGATCTGGGAAGAATGTGTGACAATACCTACCGAACGCTTTGGTTCGTGTGTGAAAAATAGTTATTCTGGGGATTCTAGTTGTACTTGAGGCTTAAAACAAGGTATTGACCTTTGCCACGATGTGTTAATTTTCCTTAATCAACAAACTTGTGATTGACTCGCTTTTAGGACAGAAAGAAAGAAAGAGAGAAAGAAAGAAAGAAAGAAAGGGGGAAGGAAGGAAGAAACAAACAAAACAAACAAAAAGACAACGAAAAGAAAAATAATGAAAGAAAGAAAACAGCCTGTTTTTCTCCTCTCCCCTCCAGTAGACCTTTCCCAGTGGTCCGTTCTTATAAATCAGCCCAACAAGCAACAGGAAGGAAGAGAGAGAGAGAGAGAGAGAGAGAGAGAGAGAGAGAGAGAGAGAGAGAGAGAGGGAGAGAGAGAGGGGGGAGGGGGAGGGAGCGGGGGGGGGGGGGGGGGGGAGAGAAGATACAGCCTGTTTTTCTCCCCTTCCCTTCAGTAGACCTTTCCCCAATGGGGTGCGTCCTTGCGAATTAGCCGTGCTCGTGTTCATCTTCATCAACCCTTCAAGATTCTGACCATCCAACCGTGACCTCGCACCTGCTATCCTATCGTCTTCCACCCAATCAGAATATTTTGCAGGTAAACAAATTAATACTAATCTGAAACAACAACAACAACAACATCTACACCCTGAACTGTCAAAGAAAAAATCTGGTCTATTTATCCACCAGCCTACCTCCACCACCTCCTCCTCCTCTTTCTCGTCCTCGCAATACGCCAATAACAGTCTTAATATTTTTGGTTCTGATTATCAATTCGGTGGGGGGAAAAACCCTGTGTTTAATCAGTGAGGCACGTTTAGCTAGGCTAACACGAAAACAGGAAAAATCGGAAAGACTCATTTTCATCTGTACTGTCAAGGCTGATTTTGTTAATCAGTGACCCGCTTTGCTTTTTTTGTCGGGTGGGTTTTCCACCAGTTCTTGTCTTGTCGTGACTGAACGTGCTTGAGATATGATGAACCTGATCGTCTTTCCGAGCGCTGTAAACACAGAATTCCGTCCCACACCCCCTGCCTGTTCCTCAGTGTGTCTGTGTGTCGGTTTGGTTTGTCTGTCTGCCTCTGTCTGTCCGCCTGTCTGTCTGTCTGTCTGTCTGTCTCTCCGTGTCTGTCTGTTTCTCTGTTTCTCTCTCTCTCTCTCTGTCTGTCTGTCTCTCTCCATGTCTGTTTGTGTTTCTTTCTCTCTCTCTCTCCCCCCCCCCCCCTGCCGGTCTGTCTCCCTGTCTCTCTCTCTATCTGCCCTCACCGCCCCCCCGCCCCCCCCCCCCCCCCCCCCCCCCACAACTCTCTCACCCCCTGTCTCACTTTCTGTCTCTCAATATTGCGTTGTTAACATTTTTTTCTGGGCACTGGTTCTTGATTAAAGGTCCATTTCCAGGGCGAAACCTGGCTGGAAAAAGAATCACTGTTTATATTTTGTCATCTGTCTTTTTGTTGTTGTTGTTGTGGTTGTTGTTGCCGTTCCGTCATCTGCACTGTTTCAGTGGTATTGCTCCCACGCCGCTCATTCCGAGTCCCCTAAACACAGCCACACCCGGGTTCGTCTGTCACACTCACAGCGTCGGCAGTCCGCAGGGAACTATCAATGTTAGGTCGCCAGGAGGCCACACACCAGAGGAGACCCTGCACTGCTGCAGAGTCACTTCGGTGGTGTTCAGTGGTACCTGTTCTGATTGTACTTACTTAGGACACCACCTTCTAAGCCCCCTACTAACGACAATAATGGCTTAGCCAGACTGAGTGAGCATCCCTCCCAGATTGGAGACCACCACCACGCCCCTCCAACAACAGCACCCCACGAATCTGCCGACACTGAAGACATTGACAGGACTCACCCCAAGCACGGAAGTGGAGGGG
>NC_134884.1:38889003-38894003 GCF_041734735.1 Babylonia areolata | reverse complement strand
GTTGTAGGTATTCTTCGAACTTTGATTTAAAAAAAAAAACAAAAAAAAACGTATCTTTTAAGAACAGAAACTTGTTGATGACTAACTATACGAGAAGATATTTTGTGGGAACAGCTAATGATTTTTGTTGTTGTTGTTTTGTTGTTGCTTATTTGGTTGGGTTTTTTTTATAAGCTTTTGTTTTAACCTCTCGGAGTCACAATGTACTGCATCATCGCTAATGCAGTGAGTATTCGTGTTAAAGATCATGGAAGAGTCCGACACTGGTATGGTGATCGTGAACCGGGGGAAGACTGATACCAAATAACCAGCCACGGGAAGTATGCATTCGATTTTGCTTCCAGCTATCCTGACGGCACTTCCTTGATAAGTGCTTTCAAGCAGGCAGCAACGGTCAACAGTCGCTCCGAGTTTGTTTTTATAATGTTTAATGTTATCGTTATATGAGTCACTTCCCCAGTACACAGCAAAATAAATCTTTGTTGTTGTATATGTTGATGTTGTCACGTTGTTGTTGTTGTTGTTGCTGCTGCAGACATTCAGTTTCCTATGTTGTAGTGATATGAATTTCCCAGCACAGCATGTCAGAACACTGACTTGTTGCGGATTTGGTGTCAGTTTTAGCCAGTCTAACGGACTGTGCGTTTCACACCGCAAACATATCACCCCTGAAAGACTTGTAATAAACACACGCCGAGTAGAATTTCTTCTTTCTTAGCAAGCTGAGCACAAAGAAGACACAAAACAAAAACACATTAAAAAACAAAAACCCACTTCTGTCCGGCAGTTCTGTCTTGAATTTAAAATCCCAACAGAAATGGGAGAAAAAATGTCAAATATGCGTCTCACTTCCCTCTCCCTCCGAGCAACAACCCCAATCACCACACACTGACACTAAAGTCAAG
This sequence comes from Babylonia areolata, assembly GCF_041734735.1. Classification (NCBI taxonomy): domain Eukaryota; kingdom Metazoa; phylum Mollusca; class Gastropoda; order Neogastropoda; family Buccinidae; genus Babylonia; species Babylonia areolata. The sequence continues at coordinate 38,893,098 of NC_134884.1, read as the reverse complement.
TCGAGCGAGAAATATTCGCCAGAGTTGTCTTCATCACCCAAGAGAAAAGAAAAACAAAACAAAACACACGAAAACGATTCTACAACAGACGTCATGAGCATCCCCATTCACCACGCACAATATACACATTGCGAGTCCCCCCCACCAAAACTAAACACAGGCATTTTCTTATACTGCTGCTGCTGCTGCTGCTGCTGCTGTTTATGCTGGTACTGCTGCTGCTCTAAGCTTGCATCGATTATCCATGGGGGAGGAAAAGGAGACAGATAAAAGGGATCGAGCGTATGAGAGAGGAGGGGGTGGGGTGGGGGGAAGCATTCATAGAAAACCTGAAGCACGAGATGAACTGGTCCAGCCACTGCCCAGCGTTATATTAATTCCTTCTCTGTTTTATATCTGCCGCTCACTTTGCCTCGTGGCAGCATGCACCACCACAGCCATTCTAGAGAATGACGAGAAAAACTTTCACATGTATCTTTTTCCTGTTCTCAACGAATGCTGCCTCTCTCTCTCTCTCTCTCTCTCTCTCTCTCTCCTGTAACTCAAACGACACAAAAGCTCGCTTGCTGTTCCCAAAGCATGCCCACTGCGCTTTGCTTTTCTTATGTTTTGGGATTTGGTGATGCGCGCAGACACGTGAAAACTCTTCGCTGCTTGCACGAGCGCGTGGTTTGTCAAGTGTTTCTACTGGCTCCCGGCACGCGCGGTGTGTCAGTCACTGCGCGTGCGGACGGAGGATTTCGATGAAGGATTCTTGCTGCCATTTATAATATGTGATGAATGTTGACGGTGGTGATGATGATGATGATGATGCAGATGATAGATTAGACATCATGTTATTTATTGATGCATTACAGGTGCGACAGTTCTTATCTATCTATCTATCTGTCTATCTATCTATCTATCTGTACATGAACACACACACACACACACACACACACACACACACACACACACACACACACACACAGATATATATATATCAAAAAGAAATATATATATATATATATATATATATCTGTGTGTGTGTGTGTGTGTGTTTTCCGCCTTTTTCTTCCCCTTGATTTTTTCACCAATCCTTTTCTTGTTGTTGTTGTCAAGTTGTTTTGTTAAGTGTGGGTACGTTCTTTTCTTGAACGAAAGATGACGCTTCAGTCCCACAGAATGCACATCTACATGGAATCAACCACTGAATCGAAAAGAAACAAACAAAAAGTGGGAGGGTGGAAGGAGCGGGAGGGAGAAGGGGGCTAGAAAAATCTGCACATCCCCTGAGGGGGCATGACTGAGGTGAGGGTGAGACCATACTAAAATGTTGCTGCAAATTCTATGTTGTGTACCAAATTTGCCTCTCTCCCTCTCTCACTCTGTGTGTGTGTGTGACGGTGTGTGTGTGTGTGTGTGTGTGTGTGTCTATCACACACACACACACACACACACACACATACACACACACACACACACACACACACACACACACACATGACACAGACACACTCTCTCAGACACACTCTCTCTCTCTCTCTCTCTCTGTATCACACACACACACAGACACTGTCTCTCTCCACACACACACACACACACACACACACACACACACACACACTATCCCACCTCCTCACCCCCGAACCTCCCTCCTGTCTCTCTTACCCCCTACCTCCCCCTCCCCCCCACCAGCCCCCCCCCCCCCCCCCCCCCCACACACACACACACGCACACACACTCACCTGGATGCCAGAAGCGAGATGAACGACAAACACGGAGTGGTGTCGGTGAGTGGGGGGGGAGGGGGCTGGGGGGGGGGGAGAGCGAGGCACGTGTGTGTGTGTGTGTGTGTGTGTGTGTGTGCTTGCGTCCATGCGTACGTACATGTGTGTGTGTGTGTGTGTGTGTGTGTGTGTGTGTGTGTGAAAAAGACACCACAGGCAGTTAGCTAGCAGAAACAGCGGCACTCACACTGCGACCTGACAGAGCGAAAACTAATCTTCACGGCAGATTGAAAATGACGCGAAAAAAAACAACAACAAAAAAACCCAACAACAGTGTTGACACCGAAGAGCATTGAGCCAAGTGGCAATCTCACACCTTGGTGTAGCCTCATGGAAAATTAATAGGAATGGAAACTGAACGAGAACACACACACACACACACACACACACACACACACACACACACACACACACGCACGCACACACGCACGCACAAACATACAGGCACGCGCGCTCGCGCACAAGCATGCATGCACGCACACATAACACCTGTTCCTCTTTTTTCTTCTTCTAATTTTGTCCTTTTTCTTTTTTGAAATCTTCGATTTAAGATGGGTGTACACACTTTTTACTAATTGTATTTGTCAAAGCAACTTCTCTGTAATTGTCTAGGTTGTTTGTGTCTCCCTTTGTATGTATAGGCACAATAATAGATTTTGCCCAGTCCAACGGAAATGTTTCACTTTCAAATAATTAATTTGTTAAATAGGGTAACTGGGAATTTCATAACACTACTGGTTGCATGTTTTAGCATTTCGCCGAGACAGACAGACAGAGAGAGAGAGAGAGAGAGAGAGAGAGAGAGCAAAACACAAAATATAACAGAAGAGAATCTGCCCTGAACTGAACTGAGCTGAGCAGGGCAGGGCAGGGCAGGACAAGACAAGACAAGACAAGACAAGGCACAGCACGGCACGGCACGGCAGGGCAGTAAAGCTCAACCGATTCAGGTAAAATGAACCTGAACCCAAATCCAACTCACTCAGTACGGCCAGTCCTCTCTTCTCCTCTACACAGACCCCTCGGATGTCCAGTGGGTGTCTGAATGACCCAACCTTTAGCTTCCATCGTCAGAATTGTGGTATTCTTTGTCACCATTCACCTCTTCAGTATAAGAGCCTTTCGCTTGCAATATTTTGATGATGGTAATTGGGGTGAAACGCTGTTAACGTCGTCTCTTTCGCCGTTCGTATGGAGAGAGTTAAACCCAATCCAGGCAAACCGAAGAAAGAGAAAAGGAGAGACAGGCAGACAAACGATAAAACAAACCCGGTTAGACAACACAGAAAATGAGTATATTCATACGACAAGATAATCCATTATTCATACAACAAAAATGACTTCTTTATATATATATATATATATATATATATATATATATTTACATGTACATACATGATGCATACACCCATGTTTATGCATTAGATAGAAAAACAGATAGAAAAAGAGACGGACGCATAGATACGAGGAAAAACAAAAAAACAAATGTTTGATAGATAGATAGACAGATAGATAGACAGATAGATCACAACAACCAAATGGCTATTATTATTATTATTATTATTATTATTATCATCATCATCATCATTACCAGTAGTAATAGTAGTTGCAGCAGCAGCAGTAGCAGCAGTAGTTGTAGCAGTAGTAGGAGTAGTAGAAGGTGGTTTTTTTTTTTTGTTTGTTGTTGCTGTTGCTGCTGCCGTTGTTGTTGTAATCGTTTCCTGGTGACTCTGTTGAAGGATTATTAATATAATCAAAAATGGTGTATCTCCGTTGTTACACACACACACACACACACACACACACACACACACAAGATGCGCTGAAGATAAAGTATAGTAAAAATGTTACATGCATCTGTGGTAAGCAGTTCAGCTTGCATCATTGTTTGTTTCACTGCCAGCAGTTACGTACCTTCTTTGCCCAAGTATTTCAAAGAGAATAATAATTCTGCAGATGATTTTTGGAAAGTTATTTCTGACGAGGTTCTTATGGTCGAACTTTCACAGGCATTAGTTTATAGCCCTATTTCTACATTCCTTTAATGCACTTCAGAATTGTGTTAATGGTTTCTGATTATTATCATTATTATTATTATTGAATTGTTAGTTAAATGTAATTGCATGTTAGCTATACATTTTACGGTAGTTTTCTAGTTTACCTTTTTTCTGTTTATCTCTTCCCGCCGCCCCCCCCCCCCCCCCCCCCCGCACCACCACCACCTTCCTCCCCCTATGCCCCCCCCCCTCCCCTTTTTTAGTATTATTATTATTTTTTTAACGTCTAATATCACTGATTGTGAAAAGATGCTAAACTAAAGAACGAA
>NC_134884.1:38884003-38886503 GCF_041734735.1 Babylonia areolata | reverse complement strand
TTGCATATACACACGAAGGGGGTTCAGGAACTAGCAGGTCTGCACATATGTTGACCTGGGAGATCGTAAAAATCTCCACCCTTTACCCACCAGGCGCCGTCACCGTGATTCGAACCCGGGACCCTCAGATTGACAGTCCAACGCTTTAACCACTCGGCTATTGCGCCCGTCTAACTTTATTATTATTATTATTATTATCATTGTTATGATTATCATCATCAGCTGTTGTTGTTGTTGCTGATGGTCACGTGGCGGTGTTGCTTTTGTTGCTGCTTGTCTCTGTTGCCTGTCAAACGAGAGATGTAATAAAAACTTAAGGATCGTTTTAGCAATGTAGATACGTTTTCATAGAATGTTAAAAAAAACCCCAAAAAAACAAACAAACAAAAAAAAAAAAACCCAAATAAGCAAAGATATGGTTTGAATTGTTCACGCCGAATATGAACCGCCCTGGTCTCACGACTGCTCAGGTACACGTCCGTCATTAACAGCGAGACAAATACATTTGAAAAAAGAAACCAAACAACAGCAGCAACAACAACAAAAACCACACACACACACACACACACACACACACGCGCGCGCGCGCGCACAAACACAAACAAATCGATGTTGCAGGAAACCTTTGAGAAGGATTCAGTCGTTTGTGAATGACAGGTGTGAGTTTTAGTTCGTTTGTTTGTTTGTTTTTCTTTGTTTTTTTTGTTGTTTTTTTTGTTTGTTGTTGTTATTGTTGTTGTTTTTGTTGGGATTTCTCTGTGTGTGTGTGTGTGTGTGTGTGTGTGTGTGTGTGTGTGTGTTTTGGGTGTGTCTGTGTTGTGTGTGTGTCTGTGTTTTGTGTGTGTGTGTGTGTGTGTGTGTGTGTGTGTGTGTGTGTGTGTGTGTGTGTGTGTGTGTGAACAATGGAAATGAACGTGCAAGGAAGCACATCCGGTTCCCTTGTTGCTCGTCACATTGGTTGCACACACTGCTGTTTGCCGAATCTTCAGCATCATGTTACCATGCCACAAGAAAAAGACATGCCACAAGAAAAAGACATGCCACAAGAAAAACGAAGTCCCAGTTTCCAATTATTGTTCCTCAACTTTTTGTGAACCCTATACATAATAGCTGTGATAATTGAAAGAGTAACGACCCATCGTCGTTTGTTCTGCCCTTCATGTCATATTCTCCCTGTCGTGGTTCGTGTTCTTGTGAGAAAGGCGGAGATTGAAATAACATAATTATGTTAAGTTTCCCCCTTCCCGTTTCCACCAGCCACTACTGTTTAATTAATGATAATACGTATATATACCGCCATCGTATATATAACCGCCATCGCATATATAACCGCCATCGGCCGAATCGCTTAAATGTCTCTCCACTTCCCGTAACTCTACGAGGGATGTTCATTAACGATTTCCCCTGACCCACTTCCCTTGGTCTGAGAGGAACGAAAGTCGACAAAGTTATCAGTCTTTCTCTATGTAGGTTCCACCAAAGGTGACACACTTCTCCCATCGCTTTATGCAGCTGTGAAGACCTTGCTTGTCGGTTGCGCTAGAAGGCACGACTTAGACCTTGGAAATAAGCGTTCCATCGTCTGGGAAGTGCTTGCCCTTCCAAAATGACTTCATGGATGGAAAAAGATGGAAGTCAGATGGTGCGAGGACGGGAGAGGAAGGAGGATTTCATAGCCACAGGACTGTGTTTCCGTCTGCGCAACATGCGAGTTGTGAACCGGAGGCGGACACCTTTGGTCAGCACGTCACGCCTTTCGGTTTTGATGGCCTCCCGCAATTTCTGCAGCAATGAAGCGCAGTATGTCCTGGTAACTGTAGTACTACTTTGCCAGGAATTCCATCATCACTACTCTGCGCTGGTCCCAAAAGACCGTGAGTACGACCTTGCCCGCCGACGGTTGCACACGTGCCTTCTTCGGAGGTGGTGAGTCAAAATGCTCGTTCCTGCTTCTGGAAAGTTGTGAGCAATCGGGGAATCCATCATCCAGACAGCTTCCGCGTGTGCAAATGGTCATGGATGATTTCTTTCCACAGACCCCACACTGATCTTGACATCTTGGTTCAGTTAGAGAACGGTTACGCGGCGATTCTCCAAAATGGCGACCTCCACTTGTCGGATGTTATCTTCAACAATGGTTGCCCGGGAATGGGACCCGTTTCCAACGAAATCCGACCGCGCTTGAAATGACGATGCCAGAGCTTGACAACGTCATATGATGGGACATCCTCCTCGTAATTCATTTTCATCTCATTGAACATTTTTGGCCGCCGTTCTTTCTCTGTTTCTGGACCTTGCGATTGGAATGAACTTCCTTTTTCGCTTCGTCAAGTCTCCACACTCAGCTCTTTCAAGTCTGGCCTTAAAACCCACCTCTTCCCAAAATAGCCTCCCTTGCCTGCCCTTCCTTGTCTTTAGTTTCTACAGTATTAGAGTTATGCATGCGTGTGAATGACTGGTGCGAAAGCGCTTTGATTTGTCTCTGCAGAAGATCCAGCGC
>NC_134884.1:38864003-38876503 GCF_041734735.1 Babylonia areolata | reverse complement strand
GATAGCAACAAGAATAATAATAATGATGATGATGGTGATGAGGATGATGACGACAACAACGACAACAACAATGATGATGATGATGATAATAATAATAATAATAATAATAATAATAATGATAATAATAATGATGATGATGAGGGTGGTGAGGGTGATGAGGGTGGTGAAAGGGCGAAGGATGAGGCTGTAGAGAATGAGGAGAATGAGAGTGGTGATGAGAGGCCGGGAGGAAGATTTCACTGATTTGACTTCCTTCTCGTTGCTGCCAAGGTCACAGCGGATCTGCTTTCCGATGGTGATTTCTACTAGGACTGACGCGCGCCCTTTCTGTTATCATTTCTTTCTTGAAAACCTGTTCGTCAGCTGGTTTTCGTTCTCTGTCTCTGTCTCTCCCTCTCTGTCTCTGTCTGTCTGTCTGTCTGTCTGCCTGTCTCTCTTATCTCTTTCTCCTTCTTCTCTGTTTGTCTCTGTCTCTGTCTTTCTCCCTCTCTGTGTGTGGCTCTGTCTCTGATTTATTCTGCACACAAACAGAAGGAGTGGGAATGGGGTCGTGTGTGTGTGTGTGTCTGTGTGTGTGTGTGTGTGTGCGTGTGTGTGTGTGTGCGTGTGTGTGTGTGTGTGTGTGTGTGTGTGTGTGTGTGTGTATGTGGCACGTGTCATGGGCGAACACATTTGTGTTGGCTGACTGCATTGTATGGGTATGTGTGGGCGTTCATATGCTGCGTGGCTGTGATTGAGTGTTGAGTTCATCATGTGAAGGTATACGTGCGCGCGCGATTGTGTGTGTGTGTGTGTGTGTGTGTGTGTGTGTGTGTGTGTGTGTGTGTGTGTGTGTGTGTGTGCGTGTGTGTCCGCGCGCGCGCGTGCGTTCGTCGATGTTTGTGTAGGACTCTTTATAAGAAGGTGGTGCCCAATTCTATCCTTCCGCCGTTTTAACCTTCCGCAAATGAATAATTCAGGTATCCATTCACACCTGAGTGGAGAGCGAACAGTCGGAAGTAAAGCGTCTTTCCCAAGGAAACAACACCATGCCCGGCCAGAACATGGTCTCAGTTGAACCCAGATCGCTGGTGGACGGAACCAGACCGGAAGTCCAACGCCAAACCGATTTCGCTTATTTCTGGAATGCATAGCTGTTGACGTCTGCCTTCTGTTGTTTGGTTTTCATTCATTATATTATAGTTACATGATACATTTATATCGCATTATATAAATCGTTTATTCTGTCACCTCTCTCTCTCTCTCTCTCTCACTCACTCTTTCTCTCTCCCTCTCCTTGAAAATCGCCTGAACTGTAACAAACAGACAAGCGTCCGTCGTTCTCGTGAGGGACTGTAGTGTTGCGCTCTGGGTAGTCAGTTGCTGGACAGGGTCAATACTGGAGTCAACCACTGTCCCCTCCCACAAGGGAGTCGAGTGATGGCCTAGAGGTAACGCGTCCGCCTAGGAAGCGACAGAATCTGAGCGCGCTGGTTCGAATCACGGCTCAGCCGCCGATATTTTCTCCTCCTCCTCCACTAGACCTTGAGTGGTGGTCTGGACGCTAGTCATTCGGATGAGACCATAAACCGAGTCCCGTGTGCAGCATGCACTTAGCGCACGTAAAAGAACCCACGACAACAAAAGGGGTTGTTCCTGGCAAAATTCTGTAGAAAAAATCAACTTCGATAGGAAAAAACAAATAAAACTGCACGCAGGAAAAAATACAAAAACAAATGGGTGGCGCTGTGGTATAGCGACGCGCTCTCCCTGGGGAGAGCAGCCCGAATTTCACACAGAGAAATCTGTTGTGATAAAAAGAAATACAAATACAAATAACAATGCTACGCACAGGTGACGTCTGACACTGATAATCATGTCTGCTGGCTTTGAGCCTTTCTTCTCAGTCTTTCTGCATTCGGAACACTGGGCAAGCGTTGGTTTGACCTGTAACAAAGTCAGCAAGCGCAAACTCATCTTGTATCACAGACTGACATAAGTTTACATTTGGGCCAACAGCAAAATTAGAGCTGTATTATCAATGGTTTCTGTGTTGCAATGGGAAATCATTTACAACTAAGTCTTTTGTGATGTACTATGGCTCTCAAACTGGGAGGCAAAATTGCACTGGCTATTAGTGCTGCAGCTTTTGGGGACAGCTGGTCTTATGGAATCATCCCAATGTCGACTGTCCTAAAACCCTCTTGGCCAAGAGACCGCTATAATCAAAGTCTAGCCCAGATAGTCGGGACAGGAGTTACCTCATCTACTGTTCTGATGGTCATAGTCCCACACGAATGACTATCATACAACAAAAGACTGGTAATTGTATAAAACCTACCTGATTAAGGGTGGATATCGTTTCCCAAAATATGCAGACCTGCTTGTACCTGAAGCCCCTTCGTGTGTATACGCACGCAGATCAAATACGCATTTATTGTATTTATTGGATATGTGTAAATGATGAACGTATGTAGTGTTTCAATGCCCCCAGGGGGCCACACGAAATAAACTCCTTGCCTTGCCTTACATTGCACGTTAAAGATCTTATCATCCATGACAGCATTCATTGGGTTATGGAAACAAGAACACACCCAGCATGCACACCCCCGAAAACGGAGTATGGCTGCCTACCTGGCGGAGCAAATAAACAAAACAGCCATACACGCAAAATGTTGCATGTCTCCGTGGGGCCTGACGGACTGACACAGGAAACGAATGATGAGCGCCCACGGCTCTACGCTGGTAGGCAGCTTGTTGTGCAAATGACCCCGTGGTCGCAAAGCACTTAGAGCTTGGTGTCTGTCCGATGACAGGCGCTATATTTGTATTTAAGCAATCCATATCAATCAATCAATCAATCAATCAATCAAGTGCATGGCCATTCCATACATCTCCACACCCCCCCTCCCCCCTCGCGCTTTCTTTTCCATCCATCCATCTCTGTCGAAAGACAAGACTGATAACGAAACGAACGAAGTATACTTTGTTTTCAACCCTTCATACCTCTCCCCCACCTTCACCCCCCACCCCAACCCCCCGGATCCCTCCTTTCTGTGGAAAGACTGGTAGTTTAACGAAGAAAGTGTACTTCATTCCCGAATTCGTCCCTCTCCCTCCCCCTTTTCTGCCGAAAAACTTATGATAAAGTGTTGGGTTTTTTTTAATGTAGGCCTACTTCATTGCCAAATTCACCCTCTCTCTCCCCCCGCCCCAACCCTCCTTTTCTGTCGAAAGGCTGATAATGAAACGTGTAAAATGTACTCCATTGCCAAATTCACCCCCTCTTCCTCTCCTTTTTCGGCCGAAAACAAATCGTATAAAAACGTACTTCATTGACAACCCCCTTCTCTCTCTCTCTTTTCTACCGAAAGACTGATAATAAACTGTCAAAAAATATATATACTTCATTGCCAAATCACCCTTCTCTCTCTCTCTCCCTCTCTCTCTCTCTCTCTCTCTCACTCTCTTGTCATTGCATTATGATTATGTACCTTTAAATGTTTACTGTGCATTTGAGTGTATTTGAGTGTCATGTGTTTACTTCTATAACCTTTCGAGTATTTTGATTTCATTTCTCTTTGCCCTGAGGGCTGGATGTAATAAAAAAAAGAAAAAAGCATGTGCATGCTTATTCCACTTCCCTCATTAAAAAAAAAATTCGTTCGTTCGTTCGTTCGTTCGTTCGTTCTCTCTCTCCCTTTTCTGTCGATGGACTGATAATAGAATGTCAAAAAATATACTACGTTGCCACCTCCTCTCTCTCTCTCTCTCTCTCTCTCTCTCTCTCTCTCTCTCTCTCTCTCTCTCTCTTCATGTACTTCATTCTCTCCCTCCATACCTCCATCTACACCCCTTTACCCAACATTTCTGCCCAAAGATTGTTAATACAACGTGTAGAGTGTACTTTGTTTCCCAATTCATCCCTCTTCCGCTTGACTTGTCTGCCGAAATACTTAACAAAACTTTATAAAAAAAAAAAAAAAAATTGTACTTTTAGTCATTTCCAGATTCCCCCTTCTCACTCCTCTCTTTTTTTCTGTCGAAATGCTGATAATGAAACGTGTAAAATGTACTTCATTGCCAACGCTCCCCTCTTCTCTCACCCCCTCCCCCTCCTCCTCCATTTTCTGCCTAAAGGGTGATAGAAAAACGTAACAAAATGTACTTCATTGTTAAATTCACCCCTCCACCCCCCCCCCTCCCCCCATTTTCTGCCTAAAGACTGATAGGAAAACGTAAAAAATGTACTTCATTGTTAAATTAACACCCCCCCCACCCCACCCCCCACCCCCCTACTCCTCCGTTCTGCCTAAAGACAGAAAAACGTATTAAAAAAAAATGTACTTCATTGTTAAATTCACCCCTCCACCCCCCACCACCCCCCTCCCCCACCAACCCCCCCCCCCCCCCCCCCTTGTTGTGCTGAAAGACTGATAATGAGACTTTTAAAATATACCGGCTTGATTTCCAAATATCCCCCTTTCCCTCTCCCGCTGTTCTGCCGAAGCGTATAAAATGTCCTTCATTGCTAGTTTCCTTCCCCCTTCCTTCCGCCCTTTTCTACCGAAAGACGGATAATAGAATTTTTAAGAGTTGTACTTCACTTCCAAATTCCTCCCTCATACTCTCGCCCCCGCGCCCATCCTCCGCGTCCCTCTCTGCCCCCCCCCCCCCCCCCCCCCGCCCCCTTTATTGCCAAACACCCCCCCGTTCTCCACCGTTCTGTCGAAAGACCGATAATGAAACATGAAGAAAAGTTACACGACATTTCCAAATTTCCCCCTTTTTCCTCTCTTCCTGTTGTGCCGAAGGACTCACAATGAAGCGTGTAAAATGTACTTCATTGCCAACGCTCTCTCTTCTCTCCCCCCCCCCCCCCCCCCCCCTCCTCCTCCATTTTCTGCCTAAAGACTGATAGTAAAACGTAAAAAAATGTACTTCATTGTTTAAATCACCCCTCCATCCCCCCTCCCCCCATTTTCTGCCTAAAGACTGATAGGAAAACGTAAAAAATGTACTTCATTGTTAAATAACCCCCCACCCCCCACCCCCACCCACCCCCCTACTCCTCTGTTCTGCCTAAAGGCTTATAGAAAAACGTAAAAAAATGTACTTCATTGTTAAATTCACCCCTCCACCCCCCCCCCCTCCTCCGTTCTGCCTAAAGACAGAAAAACGTTAAAAAATGTACTTCATTGTTAAATTCAACCCTCCACCCCCCCACCCCCCCCTCCCCCACCAACCCCCCCCCCCCCCCCCTTGTTGTGCTGAAAGACTGATAATGAGACTTTTAAAATATACCGGCTTGATTTCCAAATATCCCCCTTTCCCTCTCCCGCTGTTCTGCCGAAGCGTATAAAATGTCCTTCATTGCTAGTTTCCTTCCCCCTTCCTTCCGCCCTTTTCTACCGAAAGACGGATAATAGAATTTTTAAGAGTTGTACTTCACTTCCAAATTCCTCCCTCATACTCTCGCCCCCGCGCCCATCCTCCGCGTCCCTCTCTGCCCCCCCCCCCCCCCCCGCCCCCTTTATTGCCAAACACCCCCCCGTTCTCCACCGTTTCTGTCGAAAGACCGATAATGAAACATGAAGAAAAGTTACACGACATTTCCAAATTTCCCCCTTTTTCCTCTCTTCCTGTTGTGCCGAAGGACTCACAATGAAGCGTGTAAAATGTACTTCATTGCCAACGCTCTCTCTTCTCTCCCCCCCCACCCCCCCCCCCCCTCCTCCTCTCCATTTTCTGCCTAAAGACTGATAGTAAAACGTAAAAAAATGTACTTCATTGTTTAAATCACCCCTCCATCCCCCCTCCCCCCATTTTCTGCCTAAAGACTGATAGGAAAACGTAAAAAATGTACTTCATTGTTAAATAACCCCCCACCCCCCACCCCCACCCCACCCCCCTACTCCTCTGTTCTGCCTAAAGGCTTATAGAAAAACGTAAAAAAATGTACTTCATTGTTAAATTCACCCCTCCACCCCCCCCCCCCCCCTCCTCCGTTCTGCCTAAAGACAGAAAAACGTTAAAAAAATGTACTTCATTGTTAAATTCAACCCACCACCCCCCCCCCCCCCTCCCCCACCAACCCCCCCCCCCCCCCCTTGTTGTGCTGAAAGACTGATAATGAGACTTTTAAAATATACCGGCTTGATTTCCAAATATCCCCCTTTCCCTCTCCCGCTGTTCTGCCGAAGCGTATAAAATGTCCTTCATTGCTAGTTTCCTTCCCCCTTCCTTCCGCCCTTTTCTACCGAAAGACGGATAATAGAATTTTTAAGAGTTGTACTTCACTTCCAAATTCCTCCCTCATACTCTCGCCCCCGCGCCCATCCTCCGCGTCCCTCTCTGCCACCCCCCCCCCCCCGCCCCCTTTATTGCCAAACACCCCCCCGTTCTCCACCGTTCTGTCGAAAGACCGATAATGAAACATGAAGAAAAGTTATACGACATTTCCAAATTTCCCCCTTTTTCCTCTCTTCCTGTTGTGCCGAAGGACTCACAATGAAGCGTGTAAAATGTACTTCATTGCCAACGCTCTCTCTTCTCTCCCACCCCCCCCCCCCCCCTCCTCCTCCTCCATTTTCTGCCTAAAGACTGATAGTACAACGTAAAAAAATGTACTTCATTGTTAAATTCACCCCTCCACCCCCCCTCCCCCCATTTTCTGCCTAAAGACTGATAGGAAAACGTAAAAAATGTACTTCATTGTTAAATAACCCCCCCACCCCCCACCCCCACCCACCCCCCCTACTCCTCTGTTCTGCCTAAAGGCTTATAGAAAAACGTAAAAAAATGTACTTCATTGTTAAATTCACCCCTCCACCCCCCCCCCCCCTCCTCCGTTCTGCCTAAAGACAGAAAAACGTTAAAAAAATGTACTTCATTGTTAAATTCACCCCACCCCCCAACAAACACCCCCCCCCCTCCCGTGTTCTGCCGAAAGACTGATAATGAGACTTTTAAAATATACCGGCTTCATTTCCAAATTTCCCCCTTTCCCCTCTCCCGCTGTTCTGCCGAAGCGTATAAAAATGTACTTCATTGCTAGTTTCCTTCCCCCTTCCTTCCGCCCTTTCCTGCCGAAAGACGGATAATAGAATTTTTAAGAGTTGTACTTCACTTCCAAATTCCTCCCTCATACTCGCCCCCGCACCCATCCTCCGCGTCCCTCTCTGCCCCCCCCCCCCCCCCACCACCCCCTTTATTGCCAAACACCCCCTCGTTCACCACCGTTCTGTCGAAAGACCGATAATGAAACATGAAGAAAATTACACGACATTTCCAAATTTCCCCCTTTTCCCTCTCTTCCTGTTGTGCCGAAGGACTCACAATGAAGCGTGTAAAATGTACTTCATTGCCAACGCTCTCTCTTCTCTCCCACCCCCTCCTCTTCCATTTTCTGCCTAAAGACTGATACTAAAACGTAAAAAAATGTACTTCATTGTTCAATTCACCCCTCCACCTCTGCCCCCGTGTTCTGCCGAAAGACTGATAATGAGACTTTTAAAATATACCGGCTACATTTCCAAATTTCCCCCTTTCCCTCTCCCGCTGTTCTGCCGAAGCGTATAAAAATGTTCTTCATTGCTAGTTTCCTTCCCCCTTCCTTCCGCCCTTTTCTACCGAAAGACGGATAATAGAATTTTTAAGAGTTGTACTTCACTTCCAAATTCCTCCCTCACACTCGCCCCCCCCCCCCCATCCCCCGTGGCCCTCTCTGCCCCCCCCCCCTTTATTGCCAATATTTTTTCTGTCGAAAGACCGATAATGAAACATGCAGAAATTTATACGTCATTTCCAAATTTCCCCCTTTCCCTCACTTCCTGTTCTGCCGAAGCGTATAAAATGTTCTTCATTGCTAATTTCTTTCCCCACTCTTCCCCCCCCCCCTTTTTTTCTGCCGAAAGACGGATTATAGAATTCAAAATATTTGCACTTCATTTCCTCTAAGCTCCTCCTTCTCACTCCCCCCTGCCCACCCCCGCCCCCCGCCCGGCTACACCCCCACCCCTCTCACCCCAAGCTCCATTTATTTTTTTTTTATACATATCTGCCAAAAGCCGGGGGGGAAACCAAACACATAAAATGTACATCATCCTCGATTTCCCATCTCCCTTCCCCCTCCCCCTGCCCCTCCCCCTCCCGCCAGCTGTTCTGCCCGGAAAGACTAGTGAAACTTACAAAATGTACTTCATTCCAGAAACCAGTACCTCCGCCTCCCCCCCCACCCCCACCCCCCACCACCCCTCCAGCCCCCACGCCCCCACATCCCCTTCCCTGCCCCGCCCCCGACCCCTGAAGCACTGCCCTCTTCACATTAAAAAAAAAAAAATCACCCTTTTATGTTTAGTTTGCGCAATACCCAAATCCCCCATCATCCCCCCCCCCTCACACACACACACACACACACACACACACACAAACACACACACATACACATACACACACACACCCCTGGCTTGTCGGATCGAGGCAGGCATGGTATGAAGGGGCCACCATATGTTTTTACCGTGTACCTGGAATCCACCCCAGTCAGTGCCGGTGCAAGAAAACCGCCTGAAATAACACCCGATACTTTTCACCCCCAACGAATCTTACCCCTGTCGCCGCCAAGATCAACCGTGGCAGACTTGGCAATGCGGGAACTTCATCGTCCGTTTTCCTTCTTCTTCTTCTTCTTCTTCTCCTCCTCCTCCTCCTCCTCCTTTTCCTCCACCTCCTCCTTCTTCTTCGTCGTCGTTGTCGTCTTCTTCTTCTTCTTTTTACTCCTCCTCCTCCTTTTTATTCTTCTTCTTCTTCTCCTCCTCCTCCTCTTCCTCCTGCTTCTGCTTCTTTTCCTTTTTTTTTCTTCTTCTCCTCCTCCTCCTGCACCTCCTCCTCCTTCTTCTTCTTCTCCTCCTCTTCATCGTCTTCTTCTTCCTACTCCTCCTCCCCCTCCTCCTCCCCCTCCTCCTCCTTCTTCTTCTTCCCTACTCCCCACCCCTCCCTCCGCACCCTTACCACCCCCTCCGCCTCTCCTTGTCACCCTTACTTTCCCCCTCCTCTTCCTCCTCCTCCCCTGCTCTCCTTCCATCTTCATCCTTCATCACCTTGAGTGAGTCTGAGAACCCCAATGCTGCGTTTCCTCACACACACTCGTAAATGTCTTGCACATACGTAGAGAAGGAGAGGGGGAAAAAATGAGAGGGAAAGGGAGGGAGGGACAGACCGAGATAAAGATAGAGACAGAGAGAGGGGCACAGAGAGAGAGAGAGAGAAGGTGGGGAAGAAAAGAAGAGGGGGCAGAGAGAGTGGCAGAGAGAGGTGGGGTTGAGAAAGAGAGAGAGGGGGTGAGAGAGGGGGGATGAGAGAGAATATGAGAGAGAGCCGGTGAAAGGGAGCGGAAGAGAGAGAGAGTGAGAGAATGGTAGAGGAGATGGGGGAGAGAGAGGGCGACAGAGACAGAGAAGGTGAGAAAACGGCAGGGGGCTGGGGGTGGGGGGGGGGGGTGGAGGGAAGAGGGGAGGGTAGGCAGAGAGAGCAGAAGGAAGAGAGGGTACCCGTACCCGGAATGCCCGGAATGAGGGGTGTCGCCAAGAGATTTGGGGGGAGCAAGGGCGACGGGAGTAGAGAGAACTTTCCCTCCCCCGCCCCCCCGCGCCCATCCCCGCACCCACCCCTTCCCAGTCATGTTCCCAACCCACTGCTGTTGGAGCAGAAAAAACGGAAGTGTTGGTGTGATGTATCATTGCGAATGCACCCGAAAACGGTCGGGTCATACCTCAGATAAAGAGAAAACCCGAAAACTCAGATCTTGCAAGGACGCCGGCCTGTTTGTAAAGGAAATTAATACATACATACATGTGATTGTCACACCACTATGACCATCAGAACAGCAGAGGAGGCAACTGCTGTACATACATATATACATACATACATATACGATAGCATACGATAGTCAGTCGTGTCCGACCATGACCATCAGAACAGCAGAGGAGGCAACTGCTGTTCCGACTATTTGGGCTAGAATTTGATTATAGTGGAGAGTGTCTTGCCCAAGTTACATCCCCACTCTCTCGCCCAAGAGGGTTTTAGGACAGTCGGCGTTGGGATGGTTCCCAAAGGCCAGCTAGCCCCCAAGGCTGCAGCACTAAGAGCCAGTGCAACTTTGCCTCCTGGTTTGAGAGTCATAGTCCTTCACAAAAGACTCAGCTGTAAATGATTTCCCATTGACTGGAGAAACCATTGATAATACAGCTCTCACTTTGCTGTTGGCCCAAATGTAAAACTTACGTCAATCTGTGATATGAGCCGAGTGTTGGGCCTAAATACATACATACATACATACATACATGTGATAGTCACATCACTATGGCATCAGAACAGCAGAGAAGGCAACTGCTGTACATACACACACACACACACATACATACATACACTCTTCTTCTTCTTGCAAGTCCATCGGTTCCCATGACGACAGCTTGCACAGCTTGTCTGTTGTGGACTCGAAGGTGGCTGTGGAGTCCAATTCTCGAACGGGATGGTCGTTCACAGTGGGGTGTAGGGGAACTGTCCTGGTTCACACATTTGTATTTGTAATTCTTTTTATCACAACAGATTTCTCTGTGTGAAATTCGGGCTGCTCTCCCCCAGGGAGAGCGTGTCGCTACACTACAGCGCCACCCATTCTTTTGCATTGTTTCCTGCGTGCACTTTTATTTGTTTTTTTCCTATCGAAGTGGATTTTTTTCCACAGAATTTTGCCAGGAACAACCCTTTTGTTGCCGTGGGTTCTTTTACGTGCGCTAAGTGCATGCTGCACATGGGACCTCGGTTTATCGTCTCATCCGAATGACTAGCGTCCAGACCACCACTCAAGGTCTAGTGGAGGAGGGGGAGAAAATATCGGCGGCTGAGCCGTGATTCGAACCGGTGCGCTCAGATTCTCTCGCTTCCTAGGCTGACGCGTCACCTCTAGGCCATCTCTCCATACATACATACATGCATACAAACATGCATGCATTCATACATACAATTAAGACCAGTTAGATATGATGTTTGTGTCCTGAATGACATTGGTCCATTTTCCCTTTTATTTACGTGTGTTTCTTAATTGCATGCATGTACCTCTTTTGGAAACAGACTGGTTGGCTTGCAGTAAAATTATTCATCAGAATGGTGAGAGAAAGAGAGATAGAGAGAACGAGAGAGAGACACAGAGAGAGAGAGACAGACAGACAGACAGCTGTCTGCTCTGTCTGTCTGTCTATCTGTCTACCTGTCTGTCTGTCTACCTACATACCTATCTGTTTTAATCTGTTTAGTAGGTGAGAACTCTTGGTACGATAAAACTATGCCACGGGATGTCGTGAATTTTGAGTTTTTGTAGGTGTGACCACCTGGTATGATAAAAGTGTGTCACGGGTTACCATTAAGTTTTGCTTGTTTGTTTTGTTTGTTTAGATTGTTGATTGTTTTGATTTGCTTTCTTTACGTTGTGTTCAGAGGTGTGTTGGAGCCAACAATATGGACAAGTACGTTTCCGTGACGTATCCTTAAAACTGAATGCTCGTCCTCGTCCTCCTCTTCCTCCTCCTCCTCTTCTTCTTCTTGTTCCGTTTCTCTGCTACCTTCTTCTTCTTCTTCTTCTTCTTCTTCTTCTTCTTCTTCTCCTCCTCCTCCTCCTTCTTCTTCTTCTTCTTCTTCTTCTTCTTCTTTTCCTTCTCCTCCTTCTTCCCCTCCTCTTCCTCCTCCTCCTTCTTCTTCTTCTCCTCCTTCTTCTTCTTTTCCTTCTCCTTTTCCCCCTCCTTCTTCTCCTCCTACTCCTCCTCCTTCTTCTTCTTCTTCTCCTCCTCCTCCTGCTCCTTCTTCTTCTTCTTCTTCTTCTCCTTCTCCTCCTCCTCCTCCTCCTCCTTCTTCTTCTTCTCCTTCTTCTTCTCCTCCTCCTCCTTCTCGTTCCACATTCCTGGATCCCTTTCTTGTTCTCTAGAACTAATACAGCATATTCTTATGTTCTGCGCGACATTTTTTTATGAACAGCTGAGTTGACTGAAACTTTTTGTTTTCTTTTTCATATTTCTAGCTCTCCTGCCCCCACCACACCCCCTCAAATATAAGTAAATAGATAGATAGATAAATAAATAAATTAATTAATAAATATATGAATAAATAAAGTTCGTGTATTTTCTTTCTTTTTTTTTAGATTGTCATAATAAAAAAAAAAATTAAAAGCAACAGCTACAACCATTTCCGGTGTTACATATGAACGTGAGAAATTTTCGGTGATTGTATTTGGATATTTGTTTCAAATTTCACCCGCCATTTTCCCGGTTTCCCCCAACTCACCATTCACATCCACTTCCCCTTCTAAACGATAATACTCAAATGTATACATATACATTAATACTCTAACAAAATGTCAGCCGGCGAAATGTGCGAAAGGACATTAAACGAAATTCCTCCATTGCATGAAAAAGCGAGCACAACCACTCATTCCCAGCACGTTATAGCTACCTACTGGCAAAACTTCAACT
>NC_134884.1:38849003-38856503 GCF_041734735.1 Babylonia areolata | reverse complement strand
GAATGAACAAATATTTTTTAAAAGAAAACAAGAAATAAACAAATCAAGCTTGTTTTCATTCACACACACACACACACACACACACACACACACACACACACACACACACACACACAGAGAGAGAGAGAGAGAGAGAGAGAGAGAGAGAGAGAGACTGACGCTGAACGCTGAACGACGTCGTTAAAGTCGTTCAAGAGAGAGAGAGAACGTCGCGAAAGTCTAGCGCAACTCATTCTTTTTTTTCTGCAGGTATATGTATAGTGAACACACACACATACACACACACACACACACACACACACACACACACACACACACACACACATATATATATATATATATAGATAGGGGCGGTGGGGGGGAGACAGAGAAACAGAGACAGATAGACAAAAACAGAGAGAGAGAGAGAGAGTGGGGGGCGGGGGGGGGGGGGGTGGAGGAGGACGAGTAGCTTGCTCGCAAGGCGATCCTTTTTCCCTCAACAAGAATTTTAACGATCAAAGCATAACTATACCATGCGCGCTGAACAAATCTCCTGTGGGGCTAATGAGACACACACACACACACACACACACACACACACACACACACACACACACACAGAGAGAGAGAGACAACAGACAGACAGACAGACACAGACACAGAGACAGAGACAGACAGACAGACAGACAAAGAGTGAGACAGGTACAGAGAGAAAAGGAGAGACAGAGACAGAGAGACAGAGTGAGACAGACTGAAACAGAGAGACACAGAGAGAGAGAGAGAGAGAGAGAGAGAGAGAGAGCGAGACAGAGACAGGGACAGAGCAGTGTTAAAATAATTTGTGTTTCAGCTGGGGATTTGAATGGGTTCTTTTCTTGTGGGGCGGAGGGCGGATGTACAGTGGGGGCGAGGGTCGTGGAATCGTGGTTGGAGGTGTGTGTGTGTGTGTGTGTGTGTGTGTGTGTGTGTGTGTGTGTGTGTGTGTGTGTGTATGTGTGTGTGTGTGTGTGTGTGTGTGCGTGTATGTGTGTGCGTGTATGTGTGTGTGTATGTGTGTATGTGTGTGTGTGTGTGTGCGTGTATGTGTGTGTGTGTGTGTGTGTGTGTGTGTATGTGTGTGTGTGTGTTTGTATTTGTATTTCTTTTTATCACAACAGATTTCTCTGTGTGAAATTCGGGCTGCTCTCCCCAGGGAGAGCGCGTCGCTACAATACAGCGCCACCCACTTTTTTGTATTTTTTTCCCTGCGTGCAGTTTTATTTGTTTTTCCTATCGAAGTGGATTTTTCTACAGATTTTTTGTCAGGACCAACCCTTTTGTTGCCGTGGGTTCTTTTACGTGCTGTAAGTGCATGCTGCACACGGGACCTCGGTTTATCGTCTCATCCGAATGACTAGCGTCCAGACCACCACTCAAGGTCTAGAGGAGGGGGGGGGGAGAAAATATCGACGGCTGAGCCGTGATTCGAACCAGCGCACTCAGATTCTCTCGCTTCCTAGGCGGACGCGTTACCTCTAGGACCAACCACCCACTCCTTCTCCTCACAGTCTCCATCCTTGCATACCTGTGTGCGATGCTTCCACCACCTGTAGGAAAGGTGTGTGTGTGGGGTGTACGGCGCGGGGAAGGGGTGGGAGGTGTGGGAGAGGGGTGGGGTTGGAGGTGGGCTAGGGGGGGGGGGGGGGGGTGGGACAATAGAAGGACACGAGACAGACAGACAGACAGACAGAGACAGAGAGAGAGAGAGAGAGAGAGAGAGAGAGAGTGAGAGGCACGCTGGTGTTTTGCCAAGTGTCCTTTGATGTATGATGTCCAGAATGCTACCGCCGTGTTTATGAGCACGTACGTTTCCACGGAAAGATGAGAGGAGGGTGTGTGTTGTGGGGGGGGGGGGGCGGGGAACGGGGGGGGTGGGGGGGGGGGGTGAGGATGGTGGAGGAGGGGGGGGGGGGGCATGCTGGGGGATGGGTAGGGGGGAGGTATGTTTTTATGCACTGGTTGTGTGGGTTAGCGCTTCGCTTGTGTGTGTGTGTGTGTGTGTGTGTGTGTGTGTGTGTGTGTGTGTGTTTGAAAGAGAGAGAGAGACAAAAATGAAAAAAAAAGTCAGACAGACAGATGGGAAACCCCTGTGTTTACATTCCTGAATATTACTCCTTCCCGTTTCAACCCTCTCTGTCCCTGTGTCTGTCTGTCTCTCTGTCTCTCTCTCTCTCTCTGCCTCCCTCTCTCCCTTCCCCTTTCTTCCCCCTCCTTCTCTTTCTGTCTCTCTTTCTCCCTCCCTCTCTCTCTCACTCTCTCTCCCTCTCTGTCTCTCTCTCCCTCCCTCTTCCTCTCCCTCCCTCTCTCTGTCTCACGTTGTCTGTCTGTCTGTCTGTCTCTCTATCTATCTATCTCTCTCCCTCCCTCTCTCTGTCTCTCGATGTCTGTCTGTCTGTCTGTCTCTCTCTCTCCCTCGTCCTCCCTCTCTCTGTCTCTCGCTGTCTGTCTGTCTCTCTCCCTCCCTCTCTCTCGATGTCTGTCTCTCGCTGTCTGTCTGTCTGTCTCTCTCTCTCTGTGTCATTCTCTGTCTCTCTTTTTTTTCTGTTCTTTTTATCCTTCACAATATCTGTGGTTACCATGACCAGGAAACAACGTCTCTGCGGTGAGGGGATGAGGGGGGTGGGGGGGGGGGGGGGGACTGGGGGGAAGCGAATCGCCCAGTGGTAATGCACCCGACTAGGAAGCGAACGTCCACGGGTTCGATTCTCATATGAATCAGGATTTTGCCTTCGCTTTAATCATGGAAATGGGGCAGGTGCAGTTTTCTGTACAGAAATAGCTTTCTTTTTCAAGAGAGAGAGAGAGAGAGAGAGAGAGAGAGAGAGAGAGAGAAATCAGCGAATTAATTTTGAAAGAAAGAAAATCTTTGATAACTCCCCACAAAACAAGAAACTGAAACGGAATCCTAGTGATTTACAAGCCATGATGGGAGATACATCACCCGGTATTTTAAGAAGACAAATGAATCCTTTACATCACGTCATGTGTGTGTGAAGGTAGGGGGGGGGAGGGGGGGAGTGTAAGTGTGGGTGTTGTGCATGTTTGTGTGTGGATGTGTCGGTGTATCTGTGTGTGTGTGTGTGTGTGTGTGTGTGTGTGTGCATGTGTGTGTGTTGTGTGTTGTTTATGTGTGTGTGTGTGTGTATGCGCGCACGTTTGTAAGTGTGTGTATATATATGTGTATACACACACACACACACACACACACACACACACATAAATTATATATATATGCGTGTGTGCCGTATGTTTGTGTATAAGGGGTCACATGGGTTCATCTGCACGTGATACATGTCTCACGTGGTCCTAGCGTTCTCTCTCTCTCTCTCTCTCTCTCTCTCTCTCTCTACACACACACACACACACACACACACACACACACTCGATTCGACCATGATAGAGCAGTTTCTGGAACCAACGCGGAATCCTGAATAATGAGAGGGTCTTTGTGTTGTGAACACTGATATTTATGCTACAGGTTCTTTCTCTTCTTTTTTTTTTTGCTCTTTTTTTTCTGTTTCGTTTGTGGTTGTTGGGCTTGTTCTTTTGTTTTGTTTTGTGTTTGGTTTCTTTCACTTGCCAGACAAATCGATGCGATGTGGTGTGCTGCAGTGTGGAGTGGTGTGGTGTGGTGAATTTCTGTGTCGCGTAGAGAGTGTGTATGTGTGTGTGTGGGGGGGGGGGGGGGGGGGGGGGGGGGGGGGTCGGGGTGGGCGGGGAGGTGGGGGTCGTGGGATGTGTGTGTGTGTGTGTGTGTGTGTGTGTGTGTGTGTGTGTGGTTTTGTGTGTGTGTGTGTGTGTGAGAGAGAGAGAGAGAGAGAGAGAGGGAGAGAGAGAGAGAGAGAGAGTGTGTATGTGGGTTTAGAGGTGTGTGTGTGTGTGTGTGTGAGCGCGTGTGGAGGGGGGTGGGGGGGGGGTGCAAGCGCGCCGGCGTGCGCGTGCATGCGTGCGTAGAAACTTTCTCAGTTTATATTTAATTCCAAGTTCGATGGATCAGTGGTATGACTTGACTGCATATGCAGTTACCCCCCCCCCCCCCCCCCAGGTTAGTACTTCCGCAGTAGAAGATTAAGAAAAAGAAGAAGAAGAGGTGGACGAGGAGGCGGAGGAACCTTGTTGACTAGGAGTAGGCGGGGGGGTGGGGGGGGGAAGGAGGAGGGGGGCAGGACAGTAGGGGGGGAGTAAGAAGAAGAAGACGATGATGACGATGATGGTGGTGGTGGTGGTGGTGGTGGTGGTGACTGTGATGATGATGATGATGATAAACAACGACAACACTAACGGTAACAACATCGGTAACAACAACAACAACATCGGGAAAAGCGAGAAGATGAGACAGACGCAGAATAGTTTCAGTTTCAGTTTCAGTTTCACTTTCTCAAGGAGGCGTCACTGCGTTCGGACAAATCCATACACGCTACACCACATCTGTTGAGCAGATGCCTGACCAGCAGCATAACCCAACGCGCTTAGTCAGGCCTTGAGTGCATGCTTACATATTTGTGTACCTATGAAAGTGGATTTCATTTTACGTAATTTCGCCAGAGGACAACACTCTCGTTGCCATGGGTTCTTTTTCAGTGCGCCAAGTGCGTGCTGCACACGGGACCTCGGTTTATCGTCTCATCCGAAAGACTAGACACTCAGTTTGATTTTCCAGTCAAACTTAGGAGAAAGGGCGAGAGCGGGATTCGAACCCATACCCTCACGGAAGACGCAGAATAAAAAAAAAAGGGAAAACTAATGTGACCAAGCGCGCTATGCTTGCTCCAACACTATTCACGCACAAACTACAGCAGACGACGTTTTCCCTCCTAACCCCCCACCCCCACCCCACCCCCGAGGCACAGAATGTGTGACGTCACTCTGCTTACATCATTTTGTCCTTGGCCAGACAGCCTGCTGACGGCTCGACCAGTGTCGCGTCGCGGTACGTCATTGGCTGAGAAGAAACTTGTGTTTCTGTTCCAAAGTATTTAATTAATAGCTCTTTTGTCAGATCAGTAAACTACAAGTATTATACACTGGCAGAATCGTCGCAATTCCATCTTTAAGTCTGTTCCAATTATGTTTGCCTACGTTACACTTATTCAACGCAGTTTGTAATTTTCAGCGACCTGCTCGTTAAAACTGACCCTGTTGAGGTGACTTAAATTAAGATTATAAATTCATCTTAAATAACCAACACTTCATTTTATACTCATTATAAAGTAGGTGTTGAGCTCTTTCTTTTGCAACTTATCCGACGTAAATCGGTTCAGAAATCATTTAGAAATCTGTCACTGAACACCTTTAAACAAACACAATTGTCATCGGATTCTCCGTGATTAGTGACGATCTGCTCGCAAGCACACGTGACGGACTTTGCGGTCCGCTAAACTTGCATAAATTGGCACAGTGAGTGATGAGTGGTCATTTCATTCCTGGTCAGTCATCTGACCAGAGCCTGCTCTCTCTCTCTCTCTCTTGCTGCCTTCGAGCAGTGTGTTATGTCGTGTGTGCCCCCACAACTGTTATGTCGTGTGTGCCCCCACAACGGCTGACACCTCGCTAGGTACAGTAAGTACTAGTGTGAAGAATGTGTTGATTTATAAATTGTATTGTTCGACACAGTACTTGTGTTCATATGAGTATGTTCAGTTAATTCTTTGTTCAGTTATTGCTTTGACATGTTAGTCACAGCTCGGCTATGATTGATCTAAATAATTGCCATGTCGTCATCTGCATGGAGCAGTGTTCCATTTGATTCTTAACGTCACAGTCAGTGACGTCTCTGGACACTAATAGTTTGTTCCAGAATATTCTAGTGGGTGCATATGATGCGTTCTTTCTCATTTGCTATCGGGCTGATGGTTACAGTGTTTCACTGATTCTCAGTACTCTAAGATGTGTGTAGTATTCTGCTGTTGTGATTACAAGATAGTGTTGGATTAATACCAGTTATTGGTTAAAGCCACCTGGTATGTATCAGTCTGTTAACTGTAATTTAGTTATCATGCTCTCTCCTATACGGCTTACTCCAGTATAGTGCAACATGAAAAACGGATTCATTTGAGTCACTTTGACACAGTATAAGCTTTATCTAATCTATACTGTCAGTGTACTTTCACCAAGTCAGCATCGCTTCAATCACTTTAACTGCACTATTCAAATGTATTAGGAATGTCATTTGATGTCAGCGTTTGGTCTTCACACATTTGCATTATGTTGTTGCGTATCCCAAACCCGAGTGAATAGTCTTTCCATGTGATATGTATACATGCGCTTTATTATTCACTTGTGCAGACATGTTGTGCTAATGACATTTGTTTGTGTCATTCCAGGCAATGTCTTCTTCTCTTTTTATCTTCTCATCGTCTTCTCCTAGTTGTCTTCTTCTCTTTTTATCTTCTCCTAGTCTTCTCCTAGTTGTCTTCTCTTAGCATTGTCTTCTTCTCTTAGGTCTTCTCATTATCTCTTCTCTTAGTTCTTGTCTTCTTCTCATTACTTCTTCTTAGTCTTCTCCTTTAGTTTATAACTATTGTAAATAAACCAATAGAAAACCCCATTTGTGACTGGCCTCTATATGTTCCTGGCCTGTGCGTGGGATCTTGTCTATCCTTTCATTCAATCAATCATTTAGTTAAGTCTTTTGTGCCGTACCCTTGAGTAACCACTCGGTACACGGCCACACTAATAAAGAAAGCAAAAACAAAAGACAAAAAAACAAAACAAAAAAAAGCTGAAAAAGAAACCCACACAGAGAGATAGGTTAAAAAAAAAAAAAAAAAAAAAAAAAAAGGCGGTATAAGAACCTAACGACAACAAAACAACATCAGAACATAAATAAAAGCCACTCAGTAAACTGCGACAGCTCCTTAGCGAAAGGGAAGCAAGGGAAAGATAAGAAATTAATGGCTGGGGTTTTACCCACCCATTTCCCCTTTCTACCATGCTGTGCTTCCTGTTCTGTGGAAAAAAAAAAAAAGACAAGTAAGCCAAAGAAAAAGAAGAAAAAAAACCCAAAAAAACAACAACAACCAAACCCCACCTCAGTATCAGCACCGGAATGCAAGGCCGGCTGTTCTTCGTAGCTCCCCTCGCAAGCTGTTGTTTACTGCGCACGCGCATGAACGAACGAACGAACGAACGAACGAACCCTGGAGCCATGTTGATGTCATCAGAGCGAGTTGATGGGGAACCCAGGGACAGACAGAGAGATACCTACCTGCCTTGGGCTTCCAGACCCGTCTCTGGCTCTATCTGGCGGGCCACACGCCTCTTTTAGAAAACCCTCATCCTGCACTTATGGCCTATGCTGTAGAGTGGTGTCCTAATAATGGTAACGCCGTGTCAGTCCGCCTGAGAAGCGAGGGCATCTGAGTGATACATTGCTAATGTATGACTTTTTCAACTCCTTGTTAAATAGTCCAGTTGGTTCGCTGTTATAGTTGTTAGTTTTTCATTAGAAATATGTTATATTGTTATGGGGTTTTTTTT
>NC_134884.1:38839003-38844003 GCF_041734735.1 Babylonia areolata | reverse complement strand
AACAAAACAAAAAAAACAACAAACAAACAAAAAACAACAACAACAACAACAAAACACACACAAAAAAACAGGACTACCAAAACAACGTTATCT
Source organism: Babylonia areolata (assembly GCF_041734735.1). Classification (NCBI taxonomy): domain Eukaryota; kingdom Metazoa; phylum Mollusca; class Gastropoda; order Neogastropoda; family Buccinidae; genus Babylonia; species Babylonia areolata. The sequence goes on along the minus strand of NC_134884.1, from coordinate 38,843,910 downwards.
ACTTGATTGCTAACTAAATACTGCCATAATAATTTAGCAATTAAGCTTTAACTCACTCAGTACGGCCAGTCCTCTCTTCTCCTCTACACAGACCCCTCGGATGTCCAGTGGGTGTCTCAATGACCCAACCTTTAGCTTCCGTCGTCAGAATTGTGGTATTCTTTGTCAGCATTTACCTCTTCAGTATAAGAGCCTTCCGCTTGCAATATTTTGATGGTGGTAATTGGAGTGAAACGCTGTTAACGTCGTCTCTTTCGCCGTTTGTATGGAGAGAGTTAAATTAATTTGTCTTATTGATTTATTTCACTTTTGTGATTCATATTTACCCCCCAACAATTGAGTATGGCTGCCCACATGGCGGGGTAAAAACGGTCATACACGTAAAAGCCCACTCGTGTTCACATACAAGTGCACGTGGGAGTTGCAGCCCACGAACGATGATGATGAAGAAGAAGAAGAAGCATTCGTAATTTACACAAACCTATGGTAGGCCTCTTAAGGATTGATCAGAGTGGTGGGTTTTGCACAAAGGTCGGGCATCTCCTGGTGTTTTTATCATCATTATTGTTATTATTATTATTTTAAACAGCAGATGTGGCGCAGCGTATATGGGTCTGCCCTTGAAACAGACACTGAAAACTGAAACGATGAAATTATTGCCCAAACATCGAGTGGGTTTGTTTTAATGGTGTTACAGTTCCGTTCAGCATAATTATCATTTTTGACCGCGAGTTCAAAAGGAAGTGTGTCATTTACAGTCATTGGTAACGCTGATGTTGTTTGGTAGTGGTTGTTTTTGTTTTGTTTTGTTGTTGTTGTTGTTTTTTATAGTATACTTCTTACCTTTATTATCAGCAGTTGTTGTTGGTTGTGTTTGTTTTTTGTTGTTGTTTGTTTTGTTTTGTTTTGTTTTTTTTTTGGGGGGGGGGTTTGTTGTTGTTTTTTTGTTTGTTTTTTTTTTTTTTTTTTTTGGGGGGGGGGGGGGTTCAAGGCCTGACTAAGCGCGTTGGGTTACGCTGCTGGTCAGGCATCTGCTTGGCAGATGTGGTGTAGCGTGTATGGATTTGTCCGAACGCAGTGACGCCTCCTTGAGCTACTGAAACTGAAACTGAAACGGTCCATCAGGGACCCATTCCTCCCTTTCCTCTTGCTTTGCTTTGTTTGTTTGTTTTTTTAATTAACGACTTTCATTTTACTATGCCCATAAAGTGATTTTCTTATCTTGAACTGTTCTTCTATTTATTTCAAAATATTCATCCACGATAAATCCCCACCCCTCTCCCCGTCCTTCCCTTACCTTTAATATATATATATGTGTGTGTGTGTGTGTGTGTGTGTGTGTGTGTGTGTGTGTGTGTGTGTGTGGGGGGGTGTGTGTGTGCGTGAGTGTGTGTGTGTGTGTGCCAGTGTGTGTGTGTGCATCAAATGCAACATTCAAATGTGAACATGAATACTCTGACTACACGCGTAGTTTCCAGTACATGACGGCACAACAATCTCTTCCAACCAACCAAAAACAACGCTAACTACGCAATTAAGCTTTAACTCACTCAGTACGGCCAGTCCTCTCTTCTCCTCTACACAGACCCCTCGGATGTCCAGTGGGTGTCTGAATGACCCAACCTTTAGCTTCCGTCGTCAGAATTGTGGTATTCTTTGTCAACATTCACCTCTTCGGTATAAGAGCCTTCCGCTTGCAATATTTTGATGGTGGTAATTGGGGTGAAACGCTGTTAACGTCGTCTCTTTCGCCGTTCGTATGGAGAGAGTTAACTCTTTCCATACAAACGGCGAAAGAGACGACGTTAACAGCGTTTCAACCCAATTACCATCATCAAAATATTGCAAGCGGAAGGTTTTTATATTGAAGACGTGAATGGTGACAAAGAATACCACAATTCTGACGACGGAAGCTAAAGGTTGGGTCATTCAGACACCCACTGGATATCCGAGGGGTCTGGGTAGAGGAGAAGAGAGGACTGGCCGTACTGAGTGAGTTAAACAACAACAACAACCAACCTGAAACGTCCAATCATCCCTTTCACGGCCATCGGGGCGGTGACTTCACATCCATTGTCTTCCGCGCGGGGGCTCGGCGTAGGAATACAAGGCCTAATCTTCTTCCGCCGTTTAAACCTTGCGCAGCCGGATTCAGTTCAGCCATTTCCAGCTGGATGGAGTTTGGAATATCGGAGTAAAGTGCCTTTCCATGTTCGGTGCATATCTGTTATGCATGTGTGGGTGTATATGTGAATGTGTGTCTTCATGTTTTACATCTATTTGCTTATTTATCATCTTTTTTTTTCTTTTTTGTGTGTGTGTGTTTTTTTGTTATAGTTATTATTTATTTATTTATTTGTGTAACCTTATCTATCATTTATTCACCTTTTTTTTTCTTTTTCTTTTTCTTTTTTTTTTCCCTCAAGGCCTGACTAAGCGCGCTGGGTTACGCTGCTGGTCAGGCATCTGCTTGGCAGATGTGGTGTAGCGTATATGGATTTGTCCGAACGCAGTGACGCCTCCTTGAGCTACTGAAACTGAAACTGAACTTCTGTGCAATAATCACCAGAAAGAAGAAAAAAAACAGCAACAACACAGAGAGAGAGACACACACACACACACACACACACACACACAGAGAGAGAGAGAGAGAGAGAGAGAGAGAGAGAGAGAGAGAGAAACAACGAAGAATAAAGACTAATAGACCGCTCGTGTCAAACAGACGTTCGTGGAGGAGCAGCACTCGCAGCAGCAACAACAACGAGCCATTGTTTACCTCCAGCTTTGATTTAATGAGCAACACGACTGAGAGATGCGCGCAAAATCTCAGCAAAATTGATGTTCAGTATCGTTTATGGCTCTGTGTGTGTGTGTGTGTGTGTGTGTGTGTGTGTGTGTGTGTGTGTGTGTGTGTGTGTGTGTGTGTGTGTGTGTGTGTGCATGCCGCTTGGGTAAAAAAAAAAAAAAAAAAAAAGGCAAATCTGCGGAAAGTTTGTTCGTCTGAATGTTATGTACGTCTGAATGGTATGTACGTCTGAATGGTAGAAATGAAATGAATTTGGTCGGGTTTTTTGTTTGTTTGAATGTTTGTTTGTTTGGGGGTTTTTTGTTTGTTTGTTTTGTTTTTTGGTGCGGTTTTTTGTTTTTGTTTGTTTGTTTGTTTTTTGGTGCGTTTTCTTTTTCTTTTTTTTTCTTTCTTTTTTTTTTTTTTTTTTTAAGCGATTGTGGTGTGGTGTATATGGATAAGTTCGCACGTTTCGACACATCCTTGAAACTGAATGGTACTGATGAAGAAACAAAACCCGTAATGTTGCCAAAAGAATAAGAATAAAAAATGAAGTTTCTCAGTTTGCCTAGGGGGGGGGGGGGGGGGGGGGAGGAAACGAATGATGAGCGCCAAATGGCAGCTTTCAGCCAACTGTACCCAGGTAGGCAGCCCGCTGCGTAAAAATGACTCCGTGTTTCTTTCTTTATCTCGTTCGTCAGATGGACACTCTGTGTTTGAAAAGCGCTGTGTGTGTGTGATCTCTAACATTGATTGATTGATTGATATGGATACTTATATAGCGCCTATCCTCGGTCGGAGACCAAGCTCTAAGCGCTTTACAAACACGGAGTCATTTACACAACAGGCTGCCTACCTGGGTAGAGCCGACTGACGGCTGCCATTGGGCGCTCATCATTCGTTTCCTGTGTCATTCATTCAGATTTCTGGCACGCACATCTACACACTCAGACATGTAACATTTAACATTTTACGTGTATGACCGTTTTCTTTATTTACCCCGCCATATAGGCAGTCATAGTCCGTTTTCGTGGGTGTGCATGCTGGGTATGTTCTTGTTTCCATAACCCACCGAACGCTGACATGGATTACAGGTTCTTTAACGTGCGTATTTGATCTTCTGCGTGCGTATACACACGAAGGGGGTTCAGGCACTGGCAGGTCTGCACATATGTTGACCTGGGAGATCGGAAAAATCTCCACCCTTTACCCACCAGGCGCCACCGAGACTCGAACCCGGGACTATCAGATTGAAAGTCCAACGCTTTAACCACTAAGCTATTGCAACAACAACAACAACGATAACAACAACAACAGTAGTAGTAGTAGTAGTAACTGTTGGCCGCCGTTCTTTCTCTGTCTCTGGACCTTGCAATTGGAATGAACTTCCTCTTTCGCTTCGTCAAGTCTCCACACTCAGCTCTTTCAAGTCTGGCCTTAAAGCCCACCTCTTCCCAAAATAGCCTCTCTTGCCTCCCTCTTCCTTGTCTTTAGTTTCTACAGTTTTGGAGTTATGCATGCGTGTGAATGACTGGTGTGAAAGCGCTTTGATTTGTCTCTGCACAAGATTCAGCGTTATATGAATACCATTATTATTATTATTTATTAGTAGCAGTAGTAGTAGAAGTAGTTGATGTAGTAAGAAAAAAGAAGAAGGAAACAATGACTCAAATGACTGTCATTTATATGCAGTTGGAAAATATGTATTTCAACATGAATGCAGTTGTGTAATGAAGTTCACCAGCCGTCAAACGAAACCAACGAGAGCAATCCACATTCCCTAGCAAGATATAAGCTGTTTTTGCTCCGCTGTTTATGTGTATATGTATGACATGTTTTCTGAATAAAGATTTGTTTAAACCGAGAAGGAGAAGAAGAAGGAGAAGGAATAGGAGAAGAAGAAGATGGAGGAAGAGGAAGAAGAAGAAGAGGAGGAGGAGAAGAAAAAGAAAAAGAGGAAGAAGAGGAGGAGGAGGAGAAGGAGGAATAGGAAGAGGAGGAAGAGAAGGAGGAGGAGGAGAAGAAGAAGAAGAAAAGGAGGAGGAGGAGGAGAAGAAGAAGAGGAGGAGGAGGAGAAGATGAAGGAAGAGGAGGAAGAGAAGGATGAGGAGGAGGAGAAGAT
>NC_134884.1:38829003-38836503 GCF_041734735.1 Babylonia areolata | reverse complement strand
AATCTTAATCCTTGAATAAAAACGTTTTTAGTTCTGAGTTCTCTCTCTCTCTCTCTCTCTCTCTCTCTCTCTCTCTCTCTCTCTCGCACACACACACACACACACACACACACACACACACACACACACACACACACACACACACACACACACACACACACACCGTGGCACACACACACACTCCCACCACCACACATACGTAATAAACAGACAAGTACACAACCTTTTACGTGATGAACCTGCTGCGCAGATGATGACAGACACCACCGATCTTAACACCTCACAAGCGTTTCCGCTGCCACGGCGTGCTCGGCATTCTCTTCCCCTGTTAGTTATGTCTTTGATTAGCCGCCTCTGCTGGGGAAGTAAGCAGGATTTTCCCTGAGGTGGCCCAACGTAATTTTGAAAGAGCTCTCTCTCTCTCTCTCTCTCTCTCTCTCTCTCTCAATTGTAAAGTGGAGTGATGGCCTAGAGGTAACGCGTCCGCCTAGGAAGCGAGAGAATCAGAGCGCGCCGGTTCGAATCACTGCTCAGCCGCCGATATTTTCTCCCCCTCCACTAGACCTTATTGAGTGGTGGTCTGGACACTAGTCATTCGGATGAGACGATAAACCGAGGTCCCGCGTGCAGCATGCACTTAATGCACGTAACAGAACCCACGGCAACAAAAGGGTTGTTCCTGGCAAAATTCTGTAGAAAAATCCACTTCGATAGGAAAAACAAATAAAACTGCACGCAGGAAAAAATACCAAAAAAAAAAGGTGGCGCTGTAGTGTAGCGACGTGCTCTCCCTGGGGAGAGCAGCCCGAATTTCACACAGAGAAATCTGTTGTGATAAAAAGAAATACAAAATGCATAAAATATTGGCTCAAACTAACAAGACTGCCAACACCACGATTGTGTAGACAGGCATACGAGATGTTGATACTGGAATAGGAGAAGGGCAAACAGAACTGGGTATTCCGCATCAGTCAAGAAAACACTAACGGAACATGGATTCGGTCTTGTTTGGATGTGCCAAGGAGTAGGGCACGAGAGCGGCTTTGTATCGGAATTTAAAGATAGACTTATAGCATGTTATTGCATAGGTATAAATGGTTTTATTCTTTTCAAATAAATATTTCAAACAAAGAAGTATATTAAGATTTGAACAAATAAATGGCATGAAATCTGCTTTGCGAAGCTCAGATTGAGAGCACTTGGACTGAATGCCAACAGAAGATGGCTCGATTCAGACGTAGCAACATCTACTTGCCCAATGTGTGGCGAAAGCCCGGAAGATGAAAATCATTTCATATTTAACTGCAAAAGATACGATGAGTTACGAAAAAAACTGCACCATTTTCAATACAGCTCAAGCGCAGAGAAAAGATTTGTTCGACATACTGAAGACAGAAAATGAAGATGTGATACTTTCACTTGCGAAGTATGTATTTGAGGCAATAAATATACGGAAAACGTTCATCATCGGTCCAAATACTCATTGGTCAATTAAAAATTAGTATGGGTTCTATGAGGAAAAAAAATCGCTAAATAGAAATGGCTGCATTTGGATGGTCAAATCTCGACATTGTAATTATCTGATGAGTTCGTATTGATATGATTGGTTTTGATGTTACATACGTAAATATTTAGTATATGATTTATATGTAATTTAGTATGTGTTTGTATTGATATGTTTATCGATGTTACATGCGTAAATATTTATTATATCATTTATCTGTACTTTGTTTTCTGTGTACTGTCCAAGCCTTGGAGACGAACGACTGAAAAAAAGGGCAAATTACCCCCTGTCACGTGTAATTTTAAGCTAATGACAAAGTGCCGACGTGTCGCAAATCTCGTATTAGTTCATGTTGTTTCAATTCTGTTTTGTTTTTGCTTTTTGTTGTTGTTTTTCCTTTTCTGTTCCATTTTATCTGTTTTGCACCATTTTTTTTTCTGATTTGTACTTACTATGTCACCACTAATGACATCAAACATTTCAGTGTTCAGTGTTCCTCTCTCTCTCTCTCTCTCTCTCTCTGTGTGTGTGTGTGTGTGTGTGTGTGTGTGTGTGTGTGTGTGTGTGTACTTTTTGTTGACTCACTTGTGTAAACAAAGTGAGTCTATGTTTTATTGTTATTGTTTTGGGGTTTTTTGTTTGTTTGTTTCGTTTCTTTTTGTTGTTGTTTTTGCTTTTTTCGGGGGTTCTTCTTCTTTTGTTCTGTTTGTGATTTTGTGGATTTGTTAAAAGCCGATGTGACGCCTATTTCAAACACTTTACTGCAGACACACACTACACACGCACCCGCGGCACTGACGCACATACACAAACACATACAGAGAGAAGTACGTGGAGGCACAGACACACACACAGACACACAGACACAGACACACAGACACAGACACAGACACACACACACACACACACACACACACCCCAAAATAAAATGATAATAAACAAAAAATAAATAAATAAACACCCACTGCACCATCCGGCAACTTAAACTGTCCGATCAATGTCACACAATGAACCCTAGAGCGAATAATAATGGGGGGTGGGGGTGGGGTGCGGGCGGGGGGGGGGAAATAAAACCAAAAAAAAAAAAAGATAACTAAATAAATTGACGCCAACGGTATGTGGTGCACACAGGGAGGGGCTGGGGCCTGTGTATGTATGTATGTATGTATGCCTGGGGGAGTGTCTGGTATAACTCTAGTGTGGAAATAACAAAAACACGTCAGCGGTAACACTCAGTGGCAGAGACAGACAGAAAGAGACCGAGAGAGGTGTGTACCTCGAGTAACTGAGTGCAGGTATGCAGGTGATGGGGTAGAAGAAGAAGAAGAAGAAGAAGAAGAAGAAGAAGAAGAAACAGTAAGCACCCGGCGACTCAGAATCTACCCCGTTTTCACGGCAGTGGCGTGCAAATATGGAGCGCAGGTTAGCGACGGAATGCATGTGTTTCCATGCACACATATACATACATACGAGCGCGTACAAACACATGCACACAGACGCTGGTGCGGGTGCGGGCGCGTGCAAGCGCGCATGCACACACATCACACACACACACACACACACACACACACACACACACACGACAAACATTCTCACACACTGAGAGAGAAGGTGGGACTGGAGAGAGAGAGAGAGAGAGAGAGAGAGAGAGAGAGAGAGAGAGAATCAGTATCAGTATCAATAACTTAAGGAGGCGTCCATATACGCTACACCATATCTGCTAAGCAGATGCCTGACCAGCAGCATAACCCAACACGTTTAAAAGTTGCTTCTGTTGCACTGATGTATCTCAGACTGGCCAGTTCCTCAGTTTGCAATCTGTGCACAGTCTGAGAGCATCCAACACAAAACGAGAGAGACAGAGACAAAGACAGAGACAGACAGACAGTCACACAGAGAGAGGAGAGAGAGAGAGGAAATGGGAATATGGAAGACTGGGAGAGAGGACGAATGAATGAATCTAATGCATTTATTTTTATCTTATAAAAAAAAAAAAAAAAAAAAAAAAATTCTGATGCACATGGAACTATCCCTTCTCTCCACCATACCACACCGGCCACCACACCACCAGTCTTCTACTGACCCTCTCCCTCCCTGATTCTTACCACCTTCCTCTAACTGACCCTCCCCTCTTCCTCCTTACCTCCCTCCCTCTTACTTCCCATCATCTCCAGTCCAGTGCTTCACACTATTAAATAACGAAGCTGGTGAAGAAGAAGAGGACGTAATCGCGTTCTGGAGGCGTACGTCGTGGCAGAATCAGATGAATTGACTTTTTAACTGCCGTGTCCCCTAACAAAAAAAATCTCACGGGCATAGTAATGTCACTGATGACATCATCAAAAAAAAAAGGGAAAATAACTCTGGAAGGCTGAAGATTCACACATTTCATCTTCTTCTTCTTCTGCGTTCACTCGTATGCACACGAGTGGGCTTTTACGTGTATGACCGTTTTTACCCCGCCACGTAGGCAGCCATACTCCGTTTTCGGGGGTGTGCATGCTGGGTATGTTCTTGTTTCCATAACCCGCCGAACGCTGACATGGATTACAGGATCTTTAACGTGCGCATTTGATCTTCTGCTTGCATATACACACGAAGGGGGTTCAGGCACTAGCAGGTCTGCACATATGTTGACCTGGGAGATCGTAAAAATCTCCACCCTTCACCCAACAGGCGCCGTCACCGTGATTCGAACCCGGGACCCTCAGATTGACAGTCCAACGCTTTAACCACTCGGCTGTTGCGCCCGTCACACATTTGATCAAGAGTGGCATATCTCCAGACGACGTATTCCTCAGTTTGTTTCTTTTTTCTTTTTTTCTTTTTTTTTTTTTTTTTTTGTTCTTAGCTGATTGTTCTGGATATTGATTTATGATTTGAAATACCAATATGAAATACCGCTTTCTGTTGTTCTTCTCGGCAGTAAAGGGTTTAAAGCGTCAGGTTGGACGTCAGGTACAGTTTTCATCCAATGGTCAGGGTTCTAGGCTCCGTTTTGACATGGTCCTGTGTTTCCTTATATATGTTTTCTTTTCTTTCTTTTTTTTTTCTTTTCTTTTTTTTTTCCAATAGGGTCTTTTCTATTCGAATAGATACCCAGAATTGAATTATATCTTCATTCATTTCGTTCACAATATTATTCATTAAGCTAAGGCTTGTATTGGCCTACTATCAAATTTTCGACGAATTAACGTAAAATTGTCCAAATTAAGGGGGTGGTGGTGGGTAGGATGGAGGAGGGATAGCGTAGGGAAGGAGGGGAGGGGGGAGGGGCAAGAGGGGAAGAGTAGGATGGTGGGTAGAAGGGAGGGGATAGGATATGGAGAGGAATAGGGGTGTTAGCTAGAGGGAAGGGGTAGGGAGGGGAAGCATGGGGGGGCGTGGGGGAGGGCGTTTGGATGGGGGTATAGGATGTGTGACTTGAGGGGGCCTAATTACCTAGAAATAAAGGCAATGACTTGTATCGATGGCGGCAGCTTTGTTCAGTTTACCAGGAATTAGTTTCGGGAATGAAATTTGGTTTCAACAATAATTAATTTTCATGCACCCTACCCTCCCTTCCATCTTAGTCTCTCTCTCTCTCTCTCTCTCTCTCTCTCTCCCAGTGACTACTGGAGTAGAGCTGACTGATATCTGTTTTTAGATGCTCATCATTCACTTTCCCATGTCGTCCAATCAGGCTGAAGTTAGGTACACGCACAAACATGTATATCAGAGTGGACGTTTCTTCAGAATTTCATCAGTACAACCTTTCTTTGGTGACCTACGTGGGTTCGTTTTTACGTGCGCAGATAAGCACCTCCACCATCCAATCCCATTTCCTACTTTTTTTTTTCTTTTTCTTTTTTACGTCTTCAGCACTGCTCTGAACTGCTGTCTCTGTCTCTCTGTCTCTGTCTCTCTCTCTCTCTCTCTCTCTCTCCGTTGATACCACCTCAGTGTGTGTGTGTGTGTGTGTGCGCGCGCGCGCGCGCGCGCGTGCGTGCGTGCGTGTGTGTGTGATTTTTACCAGGCTTATGCCATTATGTAGTATAGTATTCGCATTCTATGACCTTACGTAGCATTGTGTAGTGCATGCAATGACATATATAATGTAGTATTGTGTAGTATAGACCCTGTTTCAGGGCGGGGACTGGATGAAAAAAAAAAAAAAAAAAAGCGCGCCAGTGCTTATCTACTGTCCTCGATAATAAAGAATTTGTCTTGTCTTGTCTCTATCTATCACTATCTCTCTATCTATTTATCTATCTGTCCCCTTATATTATCCTTCTCCTCTTATTCTCCTCTATTTAGTGTTGTAGATGTCAAATTACCATTCATCTATCCATGACAATACTGAATTTTCATGCTGTACTGATATAATGATTCCCCCCTTTGTTTATGTTACTGTCAAGGGCTGGATGAAAAATAAACCCATTATTTTGCTAACTCTGTGACCCTCAGAAAATCAAAGTTATTCAAATTTATTCAAATTCTCTCTCTCTCTCTCTCTCTCTCTCTCTCTCTCTCTCTCTCTCCACGAGATGTGATTCACTCATTGTTCGTACGCAACGAAAGAGATAATCACGAAGCGTGTAAGGGGGGAAACTTGTCATATTTTCTGTCATCAAAGTCTGCTTGCATTGAAGATTTGCCTCCCGTTGTATTGCTTTTCTTTCGCCGTTAATTTTTATCAGCACTGTGCAGATCGTCTGCCGTTTTTCGTCTCACAGCGAAATGTCTTACTATAGTTTTTGATAGATGCTTTGGTCATTTTTCCCCATTCAGTTCCAGGGATGTTGCCATCGAGCTCAATAGTCCCATTAAGTTCAGTGGATGTTGCTGTGCAAATCCAAGGGACAACAGCAACCAGACTTGACATGTTCTGCAAGATCAGCGTGGCGTCCCTTGCTATGAGATCATTTCCGAAGTTTGGCGTCTGCTCCCTGGCGCAAAATCCGAAGACCAGGCAACAGTTCTGACGAAAAATTGAACTGGTATTATTTGGCAGCCTGATGTCGTCAATCGAAATGTCGTCTTCCTGACATGCTGGTTTCATTTTAGTCGCTCGAAACCGTGACTATCGTGAGTACGATTTGGTGCAATGAACGGTAATATGTTTATCATACTTAATGAGCTTTCCCGATTCAGGTTGTTACCTCTGGTTCTGCCTGTTGCTCTTTGTAATTTGATGTATTTTTTTATATAAAGATCTTACCCCACTCGAGCATCCTTCCCTACCCCACCCTTTTTGCCACCCCGCTTTCAAACTTCACCCTCGTCCTCACGTTAATGTAACAGTAACAGTGACAACACCGTATGCTTTACACTACAAAATCAACACAACCAAAAGATACGTTTCCCATTTCTGTTCCCAAAACTGGCATAGAACGAACAGCAAAATTAAATCTGCTGTTTTGGTCATTGTACTTATTTCGTTGTTAAAGAGAAGAATCTTCCCAGGACCCCTGTATGCATGCAGCAAAGAAACCCTTGACTGCCATATTTTTTCACATTTTTTCATTTTCTTTTTCATATTTTCTGTATGCTTGCAACAAAAAATAATTGTTTCAAACTATTGTTAAAGCCATACCCATATGAACTACTTGCTGCTTTAAATATGACATTTTTTCCACAGTAGTTTACATGATTTTTAATGAAACATTCTCATACCAAATGTACGAAAGAAGTAAACATTCTTTTTCTTTCTTTTAATTTGACTGCTCATATATACATATTTACTGTATTTTATTTGTTAATGTGTTAGAACTTAATGTATTATTTAATTTCAATCATTGATTCAGTGATAATTGTACTTGGTTCATTCATGCATGAAAATATAACACGTGTTTCAAGGATTAAAAGTGAAAATTTATCTTCATGTTTTTGGATATGTATTATTTCTTGTTTCATAATATGTCAAAGTATGAAGATAGTATTTGTATGTGAGGGACATGGCTTTTATCTATTGACCATAGAGAATAACTTGATCTTGATAATAAAGGGTAAGTCAT
>NC_134884.1:38823908-38828903 GCF_041734735.1 Babylonia areolata | reverse complement strand
TGCGTTCACATCACATCAGGCTATAGTTCCCCGGGTCCCAATACTCACTATCGCGTCAGTGCTATAGTTACCGTTGCCAATGCTTCAGCTATCACAGTTACTGCTATAGTTATGTTTGTCAATGCCTTTCGTTACTTTTAAGAGTGGGGAGTCGCAGATAGGTGCTTGTGGGTGGGGGTGGGGTTGGGTGGGGTTTCGGGGGCGTGTAGTGTCTTCTTTTCTCTTCCTCCCTTCCCTTTTTTTATCTTTTTGCCTTTCCATCTTCTTTCCTCTGCGAGAACGAAGTGTGCCGATAAATTGGGGTGGGGGAGCTCAAAGGAGTGGAGAACTTGGGGACCACACAGTCTTTGAGTGATTATCAATGGCATCGACATTTCAAGGGGGCCACTCCTTCCTTCTCCTCCTGGAGAATCCGGGTGCTGCTCCGCTCACCTGTATGTCCCCTCCCTCAACGAACCTAAGGTACACTGCAGGTGTCTGCATTACCCGGGCCGGGTTGACGTCAGGACTTGCTATAGCATAACCTGTGAGGAAGTGATGGGTATTTCCTCAGTCACAAACTATTTCCAATCAAAATCTTTTCCCACACACACACCAGCACAACGCACGCACGCACGCACGCACACACACACGCACGCACGCACGGACACACACACACAACACTTACTAACATGGGGGCATAATACATTTTTCTCCCATTTGTTGTTGTTTTGTTGTTGTTGTTGTTGTTGTTGTTGCACCTTTTGACTTATATTCACATGGAGTGAAAAGACGTTATTAAACGAAGAAACGAAAAGCTGCATTCCCAGGGTATTTTATGACCATTTCCCCCGCATACTGATGCTGATTGGTTTGCGCATTATACATTCAGCGCACTATGAAAGCCCATTATTATTATTATTATTAGATAAAGATAACAGGATGAGAAAAACACGAAAACTAGACACAGCAACAGATTAACAACAACAACAACAAAAACAAAACAAAACAACTAACAAAAAACAACAACAACAACAACAAAACACACACACAAAAAACAGGACTACCAAACAACTTTATCTACTTAATTGCTAACTAAATACTGCCCTAATTTTTATCGATTTGGTTTAACTCACTCAGTACGGCCAGGCCTCTCTTCTCCTCTACACAGACCCCGGATGTCCAGTGGGTGTCTGAATGACCCAACCTTTAGCTTCCGTCGTCAGAATTGTGGTATTCTTTGTCAGCAAATTTACCTCTTCAGTATAAGAGCCTTCCGCTCGCAATATTTTGATGGTGTATTGGGTAAACGCTGTTAACGTCGTCTCTTTCGCCGTTTTTATGGAGAGAGTTAAATTAATTTGTCTTATTGATTTTTTTCACTTTTGTATTCATATTTACCCCCCAACAATTGAGTATGGCTGCCCACATGGGGGGGGTAAAAACGGTCAACACGTAAAACCCACTCGTTTTCACATACAAGTGCACGGGGGATTTGCAGCCCACGAACGATGATGAAGAAGAAAAAAGAACATTCGTAATTTACACAAACCTATGGGGGCCTTTTAAAAGGTTTGATCAGAGTGGGGGGTTTTCCCACAAAGGCCCGGGGATCTCCTGGTTTTTTTTATCACTTTTTGTTATTTTTAAATTATTATTTTAAACAGCGATGGGGCGCAGGGGATAGGGGTCGCCCTTAAAAACAGACACTAAAACTGAAACGATAAAATTAAATTGCCCAAACATCGATGGGTTTTTTTTTAAAAAATGGTGTACATTTTCCGTTCAGCTAATTATCTTTTTTTTGAACCGCGATTTTTCAAAAAATGTGTCATTTACACCCAATTGGTAACGCTGAGTTTTTTGGTTTTGGGGTTTTTTTGTTGTTTTTGTTTTGTTTGTTTTTTTGTTTTTGTTTTTTTAGCAAAACTTTTTCCCTTTATTATCAGCAGTTTTTTTGGGTTGTGTTTGGGTTTTTTTTTTTTTTTTTGGGGTTTTGTTTTTTCAAGGCCTGTCAAAAGCCCCCGGGTTGGGGTTACCCCTGCTGGTCGGGCTCTGTTTGGAAAGTTGGGGTTTAAAGCGGTTGGATTTGCCCGAACGCAGTGACGCCTCCTTGGGGCACAAAAAACTGAAACTGTTTGTTTTTTTTTTTAATTAACGACTTTTTTTTTAAATCTCCCCAAAAAAGTGATTTTCTTATCTTAAAACTTTCTTCTTTTTTATTCAAAATTTTTCATCCACGAAAAACCCCCCCCCCCCCCTCCCCCGTCCCCCCTTCCCTTTTAATATATAAATATATTTTAAAATATATTTTATTTTTTAAAATATGTTGTTGTGTGTGTTGGGGGGGTTTTTGTGGGGGGGGGGTGTGTGTGGGTGTTGGGGGGGTGTGTGGGGGAGGTTGGGGGGTGTGTCCATTGTTTGGGTGCACCCAAAGCAACATTCAAATGTGAACATGAAACTCTGACTACAACCGTATTTTTCCAGTACTTGAGGGCCAACAACTTCTTTTAAAAACCCAAACCCTAAAACAAGGGGTTTAAAATTTCGCAATTAATTTTAACTCACCCATAGGGCCCAGTCCCTCTTCTCCTCTACACAGACCCCTCGGATGTCCATGGTGCTGAATGCCCCAAACCCTTTAGTTTCCCGTTTTTTCGTAAAGAATTGTGAAATCTTTGTCAACATTCACCTCTTCTTAAAAAGGGCCCTTCCCTTGCAAAAAATTTTGATGGGGGTAAGGGGGGTGAAACCTTTTTAACGTCGTCTTTTTTCTGGGTTCGTATGGAGAGATTTAAAAACAACAAAAACAAAAAACCAACCTGAAACCCCAAATTTTTTTCCATTTAAAGGGCCATGGGGCGGTGACTTCACATCCTTTGGGTCTTCCGCGCGGGGGCTGGGCGTAGGAATAAAAGGGCCAAATTTTCTTCCGCCTTTAAAACCCCTTTGCGCGCCGGGAAATTCATTCAGCCATTTTCCAGCTGGAGGGGATTTTTGGAAAATGGGAGAAAGTCCCTTTTCCAAAGAAAAAAACATGCACAACACCATCCGGGAAAAGGGGGCCTCGAACCCTGTCACGGTAACCGCAGGGATCAGAAGCCCAAACCCAACTCCTTACCGAACGCCACATTTCCTTCTGTGCAATAACCACCAAAAAAAAAAAAAAAAACAACAGCAACAACAAAAAGGGGAGAATAATAAATGAAAATGAATGAACTTTTTTTTCCCCAACGGGGGAAGATATTAGCCCCTTTGGCCCGATTTTAAAACATCTCCCGGGTTTGTTCTAAGGACACAAAAACATTACCATATAAATGTATTTTTAAAACTGAATACTTAATACTTGTATAATGTACAAGTAAACACAGCTCAAACTGAAAAGACCCCAACATCATTTCACATCTTACGGAAGGGAACGAGTAACACACACACGCACAAAACGCACACACACGCACAACACCCCAAAACACACACACACACACACACACCAAGGAAAACAACAACATCTTTTGTTTAATAAAACAAAACTCTTGTTTAATAAAATTTAACCCCGCGGTGGGGGGTGAGTGGGGGGGGGGGGGGGCTGCGGTGGGGGTGTGTCCCTAAATTATTTTGTTGGGGTTTTTCCGCAATTCATCTTTTTTTTCCTTATTTTATCTGTCTTTAAACCAATGGGTAGTAAAGTTAGCTATTTTTTTAAAATTATTTTAAAAATAATGTTTTTTTAATTTTTCTGTTTTTACATTAAAAATACTATTATTCCCTCCCAGTGTTGGAGGTATGAAAGAAACATTTTTGATTTTTTTTTACATTTGTATTTTCCCGTAATTTTTGTGGGGCTTTTGTTGGTTTTTACAGCTATGGTCACCATTTTTTTGTTTACTTGTCTATTTTTGGAAAATTTGCACCTCCCAAAATTTCTCCATTTGGGAAAATAAAAAAGTTTTTCTTATCTTCTTATCTTATCTTACTTATCTTAAAAACCCCCCTTTAGCATGAATGCAACACATAATGTTTCCCAATAAAATTTAACAAAAAAGAGACCACACACACACACAAAACACACACACCACAAAACACAAAAAAAGGGGAGAGAGGAGGGGAAAAAACGAAAAATAAAGACTAATAGCCCCGCTCGTGTCAAACAACTTTCGTGGGGGAGCAGCACTCGCAGCACAACAACAACGACCATTTTTTAAAAACCTCCGTTTTGTTTAAATAAGAAAAACACGAGAAGATGCGCGAAAAAATCTCAAAAAATTTAAATGTTCATATCGTTTTATGGCTCTGTGTGTGGGGTTTTATGTGTTTTGGTGTGTGTGTGTGGGTGTGGGGAAATGCCGGGGGTTAAAAAAAAAAAAAAAGAAAAAAAAAAAGGCAAATCTGCGGAAAGTTTGTTCGTCTGATGGTAGGTACGTCTGAATGGTAGAAATGAAATGAATTTGGTCGGTTTTTTGTTTGTTTGAATGTTTGTTTGTTTGGGGTTTTTTGTTTGTTTGTTTTGTTTTTTGGTGCGGGGTTTTTTTTGTTTTTGTTTTTTTTTGGTGCGTTTTTCTTTTTCTTTTTTTTCTTTTTTTAAGCGATTGTGGTGTGGTGGTATATGGATAAGTTCACATGTTTCGACACATCCTTGAAACTGAATGGTACTGATGAAGAAACAAAACCCGTAATGTTGCCAAAAGAATAAGAATAAAAAATGAAGTTTCTCACTTTGCCTAGGGGGGAGGGTGGGGGGGGGGAAGGAAACGAATGAAGAGCACCAAATGTCAGCTTTCCAGCCAACTGTACCCAGGTAGGCGCCCGCTGCGTAAAAATGACTCCGTGTTTCTTTCTTTATCTCGTTCGTCAGATGGACACTCTGTGTTTGAAAAGCGCTGTGTGTGTGGTGATCTCTCTACATTAATAGCAACAACAACAAACAACGATAACAACAACAACAGTAGTAGTAGTAGTAACTGTTGGGCGCCGTTCTTTCTCTGTCTCTTGGACCTTGCAATGGAATGAACTTCCTCT